>NW_027488998.1:0-156507 GCF_050948215.1 Halictus rubicundus | reverse complement strand
ATCTTATCCTATCCTCTATCCTATCATATCCTCTATCCTATCCTATCCTTTATCCTATCCTATCCTCTATCGTATCCTGTCCTCTATCCTATCCAATCCTTTATCCTATCCTCTATCCTATCCTATCCTCTATCCTTTCCTATCCTCTATCCTATGCTATCCTCTATCCTATCCTATCCTCTATCCTCTCATATCCTCTATCATATAATATCCTATATTCTATCCAATCCTCTATCCTATCCTCTATCCTATCCTCTATCCTATGCTATCCTCAATCGAATCCTATCCTATCCTCTATCCTATAATATCATCTATCTGATCCTATCCTCTATCCTATCCAATCCTTTATCCTATCCACTATCCTATCCTATCCTCTATCCTTTCCTATCCTCTATCCTATGCTATCCTCTATCCTATCATATCCTCTATCCTATCCTCTATCCTATCCTATCCTTAATCCTATCCTATCCTCCATGGTATCATATCCTCTATCCTATTCTCTACACTATTGTATCCTGTATCCTATCCCATCATCTGCCCTATATTATACTCTATCCTATTATATCCGCTAACCTATCCTATCCTCTATCCTATCCTATCCTCTATCCTGTCCTATCCTCTATCCTATCCTCTATAATATCGTATCCTCTATCCTATCCTATCCTCTATCCTATAATATCATCTATCCTATGCTATTCTCTATCCTATCCCATCCTCTTCCCTATCCTATACTCTATCCTATCATATCCTCTATCCTATCCTATCCACTATCCTATAATACCCTCTATTCTATCCTTTCCTCTATCCTATCCTATCCTCTATCCTGTCCTCTATAATATCGTATCCTCTATCCTATCCTATCCTCTATCCTATCCTCTATAATATCGTATCCTCTATCCTTTCCTATCCTCTATCCTTTCCTATCCTCTATCCTATACTATCCTCTATCCTATCCTCTATAATATCGTATCCTCTATCCTATCATATCCTCTATCCTATCATATCCTCTATCCTATCCTATCCTTAATCCTATCCTATCCTCCATGGTATCCTATCCTCTATCCTATCCTCTATCCTATCGTATCCTGTATCCTATCCCATCATCTGCCCTACATTATACTCTATCCTATCATATCCTCTATCCTATCCTATCCTCTATCCTATCCTATCCTCTATCCTATCCTCTATCCTATCCTCTATCCTATCCTATCGTCAATCCTATCCTATCCTCCATGCTATCCTATCCTCTATCCTATCCTCTATCCTATCCTATCCTTAATCCTATCCTATCCTCCATGCTATCCTATCCTCTATCCTATCGTATCCTGTATCCTATCCCATCATCTGCTCTATATTATACTCTATCCTATCATATCCTCTATCCTATCATATCCTCTATCTTATCCTATCCTCTATCCTATCATATCCTCTATCCTATCCTATTCTTTATCCTATCCTATCCTCTATCGTATCCTGTCCTCTATCCTATCCAATCCTTTATCCTATCCTCTATCCTATCCTATCCTCTATCAATTCCTATCCTCTATCCTATGCTATCCTCTATCCTATCCTATCCTCTATCCTATCCTCTATCCTATCCTCTATCCTATCCTATCCTTAATCCTATCGTATCCTCCATGGTATCCTATCCTCTATCATATCCTCTATCCTATCGTATCCTGTATCCTATCCCATCATCTGCTCTATATTATACTCTATCCTATTATATCCGCTATCCTATCCTATCCTCTATCCTATCCTATTCTCTATCCTATCCGATCCTCTATCCTATCCTATTCTCTATCCTATCCTATCCTCTACATTATCATATCCTCTATCCTCTATCCTATCCTATCCTCTATAATATCGTATCCTCTATCCTATCCTATCCTCTATCCTATCCTATCCTCTATCCTGTCCTATCCTCTATCCTAACCTCTATAATATCGTATCCTCTATCCTATCCTATCCTCTATCCTATAATATCATCTATCCTATGCTATTCTCTACCCTATCCCATCCTCTGCCCTATCCTATACTCTATCCTATCATATCCTCTATCCTATCCTATCCTCTATCCTCCCATATCCTCTATCATATAATATCCTATATTCTATCCAATCCTCTATCCTATCCTCTATCCTATCCTCTATCCTATGCTATCCTCAATCGAATCCTTTCCTATCCTCTATCCTATACTATCCTCTATCCTATCCTCTATAATATCGTATCCTCTATCCTATCATATCCTCTATCCTATCATATCCTCTATCCTATCCTATCCTCTATCCTATCATATCGTCTATCCTATCCTATCCTTTATCCTATCCTATCCTCTATCGTATCCTGTCCTCTATCCTATCCAATCCTTTATCCTATCCTCTATCCTATCCTATCCTCTATCCTTTCCTATCCTCAATCCTATCCTATCCTCTCCTCTATCCTATCCTATCCTCAATCCTATCCTATCCTCTCCTCTATCCTATCCTATCCTCTTTCCTATCCTATTCTCTATCCTATCCTATCCTCTATCCTATCCTATCCTCTATCCTATCCTCTATCCTATCCAATCCGCTATCCTATCCTACATCCTATCCTATCCTCTATCCTATATTATCCTCTAGCCTATCCTATCCTCTATCCTACCCTATCCTCTATCGTATCCTATCCTGTATCCTATCCTATCCTCTATCCTATCCTATCCTCTATCCTATCCTATCCTCTATCCTATCCTATCCTCTATCCTATCCTCTATCCTATCCTCTATCCTATCCTCTATCCTATCCTATCCTCTATCCTATCCTATCCTCTATCCTATCCTATCCTCTATCCTATCCTATCCTCTATCCTATCCTATCCTCTATCCTATCCTATCCTCTATCCAATCCTATCCTCTATCGTCTCCTGTCCCCTATACTATCCAATCCCCTATCCTATCCTATATCGTCTCCTATCCTCTATCCTATCCTCTAGCCTATCCTCTTCTCTATACTGTCCTCTATCCTATCCTATCCTATATCATATCCTATCCTCTATCCTATCCAATCCTCTATCCTATCCGATCCTCTAACCTATCCTATCCTCTATCCGATCCAATCCCCTATCCTATCCTCTATAATATCGTATCCTCCATCATATTGTACCCTCTATCCAATAATACCATCTATCCTATCCTATTCACTATCTTATCCTATTCTCTATCCTATCCTATCCTCTATCCTATCCTATTCTCTAACCTATCCTATCCTCTATCCTATCCTATCCTCTATCCTATCCCATCCTCTATCCTATCCCATCCTCTATCCTATCCTATCCTATATCCTATAATATCCTCAATCCTATCCTATCCTCTATCCTATCCTATCCTCTATCCTATTCTATGCTCTATCCTATCGTATTCTCTATCCTATCCCATCCTCTATCCTATCCTGCCATCTATCCTATCCTATCCTGTATCCTATAATATCCTCTATCCTATCCTATCCTCCACCCTATCCAATCCCCTATCTTATCCTCTATCCTATCCTATTCTCTATCCTGTCCCATCCTCTATCCTATCATACCCTCTATCCTATAATATCCTCTATCCTATCCTATCCTCTATCCTATCCTATCGTCTATCCTATTATATCCTCTATCCTATCCAATCCTCTATCCTATCCTCTATCCTATCCTCTATCCTATCCTATCCTCAATCCTATCCTCTATCCTATCCTATCCTCTATCCTATTCTCTATCCTATCCTATACTGTATGTTGAGGCGTGACCCTCAACGGTAATCCCTCGCAGGCCTACGGCAACCGTGCGAACAAAGACGGACCCTTGCCATAACTCGGCGGCTTCTGGGGCCCACGCGAGCCGACCCGCGTACCCTTCGAAAATTGTCGCATCCTCGGATGTTAGAGGAATATGGCCTTTTACAGCTTGGGGCCCTCTAATAACGTTTACGACGTGTCCGAGGCCCCAGTCCCGCGTTCGAACGACGGTATGGTCAGCAAGGCCAACGCGACAATACATGCAAGCCGAAACAGATGCGGGCCAATTGGGCCTGCTCTCGCGTAGTCTCGAAGTCCCGTTAACTACGAATTCGAATTTCCCACCGGGGCTTGGAGAGGGGGGTCTCACCTCCACGACAAGAGGCGGTCCCAAAAAATATCTCTCCAAGTCCCATCAGCCAATGGCACGAGACTTTTGCATCCCCCGCAAGTTTTCCCCGTCAACGGGGGTGGAATGAGTGGACTTCGAGGCAGCGCACAAACTGACCAGGCAGAACCATCTCAACCGTGAAAACGCGAACAACCATATTTCGACCACGATATTCTCAAGAGCTTTTTTAATCACTGTCTAGTTAGTTGTTAATTTCTGTGTTGCTCTCTATTAATAAATTACATTTTACCGAACAACGGCATCTAATTATTTCGACGAGGTCAACTTTCGTTTAAGTTCGAAATTGACCAGTTGAGCATCGACCAACCCGTGACGATCTCAACATAAAATTTGGTCCTTCGAGCCGGATACCAGTGACATTGGGACAAGCATCATCCTCTGATTCACTGTGCCAATCATCGGAGAGCAACAACAATCAACTATAGTGACAATCTACCGTCGGATCGAAGCGGCAAGGCCTATCTAAGGATCATCGACTCGGGAAATCTACGATCTGCCTGGAACCAATCCATCGCAGAGATTTCCACATCGCAGCCAACAACGTGGAGAATCATCGAGGGCGTCCACGGATTCCAACCGTAAGGACGTCAAGCGTCGAAGCGTCGTCATCAAGGAGTCTACAGCTGTACGGAACAAGTACACCGCAGGGAACTCCAACATCGAGACGACGTCATCATCGTAATTGTGAGTCAAAGCATAAATCATACTCGCCAATTTCGTAATTTCGTCGTAGTTCACGTAGTCGTACAATAAAGTCTGTTACGATGGCTTCTCAAGACAAGGCGCAACCCAGCGAACGCGATCTGATTCGAAAACGCGCTACTATAAAAACCAAATTAACATTGTTCAAAGGTTTTATTTCGCCGCTTACATCTTCGGAACAAATCCCTATCGCGAATATAAAAATACGCATAGCGCAAATCGAACGCGAATTTCAAAAATTTCAATTAATCCAAGAAGCGTTAGAATTAAGTGCGGAGGATAATCAGTTTGAATCACGGCTCAACGAAAGAGCCGAATTCGAAGCGCAATATTTCGAAACATTAGCTATGGCAAGGCAACTCGAGGGCGAACATGATAGGGCACAAGCTCAGGCAGACCGTCTTGCGATAAATGCACAATTGTCTCATTCTCAACAATTCTCGGGTTTGGGCGCCGGAAATTCGAACGCAGACTCTCCGTTAACGGTTCATTCGGAAACTCACACGCAGGTTAAATTACCGACCATGCAATTGCCGGAATTCAGTGGTTCTTGTGACGGATGGCCAAGTTTTTCGGACGCATTCAGGGCAGCAGTTCACGACGATGTCAAGTTGCGCGGCGTGCAGAAATTAGTTTATCTAAAATCATGCGTAAAGGGGCAAGCCGCCGGACTCATCGAATCATTAGAAACTACCGAGGCGAATTACTCGGTAGCTTGGGATATTCTCGAAAAAACGTATAACGATCCAAGGATTATTATTAACAATAGGATTCAGGCATTTTTCGAACTACAAGCATGTACGCGAAACGTGAATAAGTCGTTGACGGACTTAACGCATTTAGTAACCAAGCATTACAACGCATTGAAGGCTCTCAAAAAACCTTTTCTTGAATCGTTCCCGATTTACGCAATCACAAGCAAACTAGACGATCAAACGCGATTAAAATGGAGAGAACATACTCAGGATACCGAAATCCCGAGCATGGACGATCTTTTGCAATTTTTACATAGTCGTTGCAAAATATTAGAACCGGCAAAGAACGAGCCAATTAAGGCAACCAGTCAATCTTTTACGAACCCGAACATTCGAATCCGGAAACTATCTAATTCGAACGTGCACGCCTTAACACTTTCCGTGCAAAAGGGGCGCTGCGCATTGTGCAAGGGCAATCACTACATCCAATATTGCCAGAAATTCCTAAGCACAACCGTCGAAAGACGCATCGAAATCGTGCAGAAGGCAGGCTTGTGCATAAACTGTCTCCGACCGAATCGCGATGTTACAAAGTGCACCTTTGGCACATGTAAACAATGCAACGAAAAACATAATACATTGCTGCACAAGGAGCCATCGGCTAGACTTGCAACGGTCGTATCATTAAAATCGATCTTAGGCATCGAAACGTTTATTTCCACCGCGGTTGTGTATATTCCGGACAAGGCAGGTCGTCTTATTTCATGTAGAGTCATCCTAGATTCAGCATCGCAGTCAAATCTCATGACTGAACGCTTCGCAAAAAGGTTAGGCCTTTCGTTAAAGGGAACTAACATTCCAATTATAGGGGTCAACAAGGGTGTATCCAACACCATGCACTATTCGCGTGCCACTATTCAATCGCGAATTAACAAATTCACCGCAGACGCCACATTTTTCATTCTCCCCAGCATCACCGCTACGTTACCATCTAAACAAATTTCAAAGACGCAACTTCAGATTCCGTCTAATTTGCCACTGGCAGATCCTAATATCAACGTTCCCTCCGAGATAGATGCTTTGCTCGGCGTAGATTTGTTCTACGAAGTTCAGTGCGTTGGGAAAATAAATCTTGCGAATAGTTCGCTAATCCTAAGCAAAACTAAATTTGGTTGGGTTTTAGCAGGGACGGTACCGGGCGAAAATTCTAATCAGGCAACTCATTGCCATGTAACCCGTATTTCTTTGAATGATAACATATCAAGGTTTTGGGAATTGGAAGAAATACCGCAAAGGCCTGTTCTATCAATTGACGAGCGCACATGTGAGAAACATTACGTGGAACATATCACGCGCGACTCCGTGACCGGGAAATACACTGTAAAACTCCCATTCAAATCTTTCCCACCGAATTTAGGAGATTCATATAAGGCCGCGCTTCGCAGATTTCACGCGCTAGAAACAAAACTTGCAAGGGAACCCGCACTAAGGGAAGAATATGTCAATTTTTTAAGGGAATATCAAAAATTAGGTCATATGACGAAACTCGAATCCGCTAGTACGACTGAAGGATACTATCTACCACACCACGCAATAGTCAAGACAGACAGTCTGACTACTAAGGTACGCGTAGTATTTGATGCATCAGCGAAAACTACATCAGGTCAATCACTAAACGACAATATTTTGACAGGCCCTACCATTCAAGAAGAGCTTTACGCACTCTTAATTAAATTTCGAACCTACACATACGTTATAACGGCTGACATAGAAAAGATGTATCGGCAGATCGAAGTCAGTTCCGATCACCGGATATACCAAAAGATTTTATGGCGCGAAACTCCAGACAATCCCATAGAGACGTACGCGCTAAATACTTTGACGTACGGTACATCTGCAGCCCCCTTTTTGGCAATTCGCACGTTATTCCAACTAGCCGCCGACGAAGGCGAAAATTTTCCACGAGCCGCACGAGTATTACGCGAGGACTTTTATGTCGACGACATGCTAACCGGCGCGGATACTTTCGAAGAGGCGGTCGCCACTATAAACGAAATTCAATTGCTCTGCGCAAAGGGGGGGTTTAAACTTCGTAAGTGGGCGACAAATAAAGAAGGATTAATTCACGCGTTAACCGACAAGGCAGAATCTGTACATCTTAAATTAGATTTAGACACAACCATCAAGACACTCGGAGTTTATTGGAATGCGCGTACAGATGCAATTTCATATATGGTCAAGGAGTCCGCATTAACAAATATGGTCACTAAGCGTACTATCCTTTCTAAAATCGCGACATTATTCGATCCTCTCGGACTCTTGGGACCGGTTATTGTGCGCGCAAAATTAATCATGCAAACCTTGTGGAAACTACAACTTGATTGGGATGAATCTTTACCAACGGATCTTCATACCGAGTGGGTTACCTTTTGGGAAGAATTACATGAACTCCAAAATCTTCAAATACGTAGGCATGTTATGCAAGCGGATTGCACCGAGATTCAACTCCACGGGTTTTGTGACGCGAGTGAGCGCGCCTACGGCGCTTGTCTGTACCTGCGGTCCAGCAATAAACATGGGTTAATAATTACGCAATTAATAGCTTCCAAATCAAGAGTAGCTCCGTTAAAAACCGTAACCCTTCCGAGATTAGAATTATGTGCCGCGCAACTCCTCGCACATTTATTCGCCTCCACGAAACAAGCGTTACGACATGTCAATCTTAACAAAGTGTTCTTCTGGTCAGATTCCACCGTAGCTTTGCACTGGATCAAATCAGCCCCTCACACATTAAAAACCTTCATATCTCATCGCGTAACGGAGATTCAGGAAATAACGGATATTAGTCACTGGCGTCACATTGCTTCCGCCGAAAATCCGGCAGATTTCATATCTCGCGGCATGCGCTCAGTCGATTTCATTCATTGCAATCTCTGGCATCGCGGGCCATCCTGGTTAGCTCTTGAAGAAGAGCAATGGCCTATTTCTCCGCTTCAACCAATCGACGTACCAGAGTTGCGTCCAATCACAACACTAACAACTCAACTACCTGAACCCGATTTTTTAATCAGGTTCTCTTCGTTTCAGCGGCTTAAACGCGTGGTCGCGTACATGCTTCGATTCGTCCAAAACAGTTTGAAAAAGAGTCCATCATCTGGACCTTTGTCAACACGGGAATTAAATAATGCAGAACTGCGAATCGTGACACTTGTTCAACAACAAGCATACAAATCCGAACTTCGCGAAATTAAGGCATCAAGTCGAATTTCTAATTTGTCATCGTTAACTCCGATTCTAGACGACGATGGCATCTTGCGAGTGGGCGGTCGTTTGAAAAACGCGGCTCTACCCTTCCGAGAAAAACATCCAATACTATTACCTAAATCTCATTTAGTAACTAGGTTAATTATTCACGAAGCACATCTGAAAAATCTGCACGCCGGTGTACAAGCCACATTAAATGCAATCCGCCAATACTATTGGATTCCACAAGTAAAGGGAGTAATACGAAAAATAATACATAACTGTATTATTTGTCGTCGGGCTAAGCCGGTGTCAATAAATTATCCGATGGGAAATTTACCGGCAAGTAGAGTCACATATTCACGACCGTTTTTACGATGCGGAATTGATTTTTGCGGACCATTCCTTATTAAGGAGAAAATTCATCGAAACCCCGGAAAAATCAAGGGTCTACCTAGCCGTCTTTACATGCTTCGTCACTCGAGCCGTACACTTAGAAATTGTATCTGATTTAACGACAGAAGCGTTTTTAGCGGCATTGCGTCGATTCTTTTCGAGACGAGGAAGGGCTAGCGACATTTATTCCGACAATGCGACTAATTTCGTCGGCGCTAATAAGGAAATACGAGAACTGTACAGCTTCTTGAGCGACAAAACAAATAATCAGGCAATCGTTGAATCGCTCGCGAATCAGTCAATAACGTGGCATTTCATACCACCGAAGTCGCCACATTTTGGTGGCATCTGGGAAGCTGCGGTAAAATCCCTAAAGCATCACCTCGTGCGCGTAATGGGGGAGGCACTATTGTCATTCGAAGGCCTCCTGACCTTAACAGCGCAGATTGAAGCGGTCTTAAATTCGCGTCCGCTAACACCTATCTCGAGCGATCCGAACGACCTGACGGCGATAACGCCAGGTCATTTTTTAATTGGCGAGTCCCTGATAAATATGCCTGACCATGATTACGCGCAGGTGCCCGACGGACGACTCTCGTCGTGGCAACATATCCAAAAGATTAAAGCACACTTCTGGAAGCGTTGGAAGACTGAATATTTACAGGAGCTGACCGTTCGTAGGAAATGGCATTCTGGCGGGACATTCCATCTGCCGATCGGATCCATGGTCATACTGCAGGAGGACAACACCCCACCGATGAAATGGCCATTGGGTCGAGTTACCGCAATTCATCCTGGCGAAGACGGTATCATTCGCGTGGTCACTGTAAAAACCTCTCGCGGCGAATACAAGCGATCAGTAAAGCGTCTTTCTCCGTTACCAGTCGACATGTAATTATACAAGCACCCCTATATCCTAGCATAGCTTAAACTTAGTACCTAATATTATATTCATCGTATTAGCTTAGCGGTTCTTTTACTTTATCGATAAGTGCATCCAGCCGATGCTTACTTTAGTTACAAATATAAGTAAGTCCGAGTTCTAATCAACATTGAACAGTCCGTTCAAGGGGGGCGATATGTTGAGGCGTGACCCTCAACGGTAATCCCTCGCAGGCCTACGGCAACCGTGCGAACAAAGACGGACCCTTGCCATAACTCGGCGGCTTCTGGGGCCCACGCGAGCCGACCCGCGTACCCTTCGAAAATTGTCGCATCCTCGGATGTTAGAGGAATATGGCCTTTTCCAGCTTGGGGCCCTCTAATAACGTTTACGACGTGTCCGAGGCCCCAGTCCCGCGTTCGAACGACGGTATGGTCAGCAAGGCCAACGCGACAATACATGCAAGCCGAAACAGATGCGGGCCAATTGGGCCTGCTCTCGCGTAGTCTCGAAGTCCCGTTAACTACGAATTCGAATTTCCCACCGGGGCTTGGAGAGGGGGGTCCCACCTCCACGACAAGAGGCGGTCCCAAAAAATATCTCTCCAAGTCCCATCAGCCAATGGCACGAGACTTTTGCATCCCCCGCAAGTTTTCCCCGTCAACGGGGATGGAATGAGTGGACTTCGAGGCAGCGCACAAACTGACCAGGCAGAACCATCTCAACCGTGAAAACGCGAACAACCATATTTCGACCACGATATTCTCAAGAGCTTTTTTAATCACTGCCTAGTTAGTTGTTAATTTCTGTGTTGCTCTCTATTAATAAATTACATTTTACCGAACAATGGCATCTAATTATTTCGACGAGGTCAACTTTCGTTTAAGTTCGAAATTGACCAGTTGAGCATCGACCAACCCGTGACGATCTCAACACTGTATCCTACCCAATCCCCTATCCTATCCTCTATCTTATCCTATCCTCAATCCTATCCTATCCTCTATCCTATCCTATCCTCTATCCTATCCTATATACTATTATATAATATCCTCTTTCCTATCCTCTATCCTATCCTTTATCGTATCCTATCCTCAATCCTACCCTATCCCCTATCCTACCCTATCCTCTAACCTATCCTATCCTCTATCCTATCCTATCCTCTATCCTCTATCCTATCCTATCCTCTATCCGATCCTCTATCCTATCCTATCCTCTATCCTATCCTATCCTCTATCCCATCCTATCCTCTATCCTATCCTATCCTCTATCCTATCCTATCCTCTATCCTATCCTATCCTCTATCCTATCCTATCCTCTATCCTATCCTATCCTCTATCCTATCCTATCCTCTATCCTATCCTATCCTCTATCCTACCCTATCCTCTATCCTATCCTATCCCTTATCCTATCCTCTATCCTATCCTATCCCTTATCCTATCCTCTTTTCCTATCCTCTATCCTATCCTCTATCCTATCATCCATCCTATCCTATCCACTTTCCTATCCTCTCCTCTATCCTATCCTGTCCTCCATCCTGCCATATAGCCCATAATATCGTATCCTCTATCCTATCCTATCCTCTTTGCTATCCTCTATCCTATCCTATCCTCTATCCGATCTTCTATCCTATCCTATCCTCTATCCTATGCTCTATCCTATCCTCTATCCTATCCTATCCTCTATCCGATCCTCTATCCTATCCTATCCTCTATCCTATCCTCTATCCTATCCTCTATCCTATCCTATCCTCTATCCTATCCTCTATCCTATCCTATCCTCTATCCTATCCAATCCCCTATCCTATCCTCTATCGTCTCCCATCCTCTATCCTATCCTCTAGCCTATCCTATTCTCTATCCTATCCTCTATCCTATCCTATCCTCTATCCTATCCTATCCTCTATCCTATCCTATCCTCTATCCTATCCAATCCCCTATCCTATGCTCTATCCGATCCTATACTCTATAATATCGTATCCTCTATCATATTCTATCCTCTATACAATATTAACATCTATCCTATCCTATTCACTATCCTATCGTATCCTCTTTCCTATCCTATAATCTATCCTATCCTATCCTCTATTATATCCTATCCTCTATCCTATCCTATCCTCTATCGTATCCTCTATCCTATCCAATCCCCTATCCTATCCTCTATCCGATCCTATCCTCTATCCTATCCAATCCCCTATCCTATCCTCTATCCTATACTATCCTCTATCCTATCCTATTCTCCATTCTATCCTCTATCCTATCCTATCCTCTATCCTATCCTATCCTCTATCCTATCCTATCCTCTATACGATCCTCTATCCTATCCTATCCTCTATCCTATCCTCTATCCTATCCGCTATCCTATCCTATCCTCTATCCTATCCTCTATCCTATCCTATCCTCTATCTTATCGTGTCCTCTGTACTATCTTATCCTCTATTCTATCCCATCCTCTATCCTATCCTATCGTCTATCCTAATATATCCTCTATCCTATCCAATCCTCTATCCTATCCTCTATCCTATCCTCTATCCTATCCTATCCTCAATCCTACCCTATCCCGTACCCTATCCTATCCTCTATGCTATCCTGCCCTCTATCCTATCCTCTATCCTATCCTATACTGTATCCTACCCAAACCCCTATCCTATCCTCTATCCTATCCTATTCTCAATCCTATCCTATCCTCTGTCCTATACTGTCTTCTATCCTATCCTATCCTCTATCCTATCCTATCTTCTATTATATAATATCCTCTATTCTATCCAATCCTCTATCCTATTCTATCCTCTATCCTATCGTATTCTCTATCCTATCCCATCCTCTATCCTATCCTGCCATCTATCCTATCCTATCCTGTATCCTATAATATCCTCTATCCTATCCTATCCTCCACCCTATCCAATCCCCTATCTTATCCTCTATCCTATCCTATTCTCTATCCTGTCCCATCCTCTATCCTATCATACCCTCTATCCTATAATATCCTCTATCCTATCCTATCCTCTATCCTATCCTATCGTCTATCCTATTATATCCTCTATCCTATCCAATCCTCTATCCTATCCTCTATCCTATCCTCTATCCTATCCTATCCTCAATCCTATCCTATCCCGTATCCTATCCTATCCTCTATCCTATCCTATCCTCTATCCTATTCTCTATCCTATCCTATACTGTATCCTACCCAATCCCCTATCCTATCCTCTATCTTATCCTATCCTCAATCCTATCCTATCCTCTATCCTATCCTCTCCTCTATCCTATCCTATATACTATTATATAATATCCTCTTTCCTATCCTCTATCCTATCCTCTATCCTATCCTATCCTCAATCCTACCCTATCCCCTATCCTACCCTATCCTCTAACCTATCCTATCCTCTATCCTATCCTATCCTCTATCCTCTATCCTATCCTATCCTCTATCCGATCCTCTATCCTATCCTATCCTCTATCCTATCCTATCCTCTATCCCATCCTATCCTCTATCCTATCCTATCCTCTATCCTATCCTATCCTCTATCCTATCCTATCCTCTATCCTATCCTATCCTCTATCCTATCCTATCCTCTATCCTATCCTCTATCCTATCCTATCCTCTACCCTATCCTATCCTCTATCCTACCCTATCCTCTATCCTATCCTATCCCTTATCCTATCCTCTATCCTATCCTATCCCTTATCCTATCCTCTTTTCCTATCCTCTATCCTATCCTCTATCCTATCATCCATCCTATCCTATCCACTTTCCTATCCTCTCCTCTATCCTATCCTGTCCTCCATCCTGCCATATAGCCCATAATATCGTATCCTCTATCCTATCATATCCTCTTTGCTATCCTCTATCCTATCCTATCCTCTATCCGATCTTCTATCCTATCCTATCCTCTATCCTATGCTCTATCCTATCCTCTATCCTATCCTATCCTCTATCCTATTATATCCTCTATCCTATCCAATCCTCTATCCTATCCTCTATCCTATCCTCTATCCTATCCTATCCTCAATCCTATCCTATCCCGTATCCTATCCTATCCTCTATCCTATCCTATCCTCTATCCTATTCTCTATCCTATCCTATACTGTATCCTACCCAATCCCCTATCCTATCCTCTATCTTATCCTATCCTCAATCCTATCCTATCCTCTATCCTATCCTATCCTCTATCCTATCCTATATACTATTATATAATATCCTCTTTCCTATCCTCTATCCTATCCTCAATCCTACCCTATCCCCTATCCTACCCTCTCCTCTAACCTATCCTATCCTCTATCCTATCCTATCCTCTATCCTCTATCCTATCCTATCCTCTATCCGATCCTCTATCCTATCCTATCCTCTATCCTATCCTATCCTCTATCCCATCCTATCCTCTATCCTATCCTATCCTCTATCCTCTATCCTATCCCTTATCCTATCCTCTATCCTATCCTATCCCTTATCCTATCCTCTTTTCCTATCCTCTATCCTATCCTCTATCCTATCATCCATCCTATCCTATCCACTTTCCTATCCTCTCCTCTATCCTATCCTGTCCTCCATCCTGCCATATAGCCCATAATATCGTATCCCCTATCCTATCCTATCCTCTTTGCTATCCTCTATCCTATCCTATCCTCTATCCGATCTTCTATCCTATCCTATCCTCTATCCTATGCTCTATCCTATCCTCTATCCTATCCTATCCTCTATCCGATCCTCTATCCTATCCTATCCTCTATCCTATCCTATCCTCTATCCTATCCTCTATCCTATCCTCTATCCTATCCTATCCTCTATCCTATCCTCTATCCTATCCTATCCTCTATCCTATCCTATCCTTTACCCTATCCTATCCTGTATTCTATCCTATCCTCTATCCTATCCTGTCCTCTATCCTATCCTCTATCCTATCCTATATACTATTATATAATATCCTCTTTCCTATCCTCTATCCTATCCTCTATCCTATCCTATCCTCAATCCTACCCTATCCCCTATCCTACCCTATCCTCTAACCTATCCTATCCTCTATCCTATCCTATCCTCTATCCTCTATCCTATCCTATCCTCTATCCGATCCTCTATCCTATCCTATCCTCTATCCTATCCTATCCTCTATCCCATCCTATCCTCTATCCTATCCTATCCTCTATCCTATCCTACCGTCTGTCCTATCCTTTCATCTATCCTATCCTATCCTCAATCCTATCCTATACTCTATCCTATACTATCCTCTGTCCTATCCTATTTTCTATCCTTTCCTATCCTCCATCCTATCCTGTCCTCTATCCTATCCTATCCTCTATGCTATCCTCTATCCTATCCTATCCTCTATCCTATCCTATCCTATCCTATCCTTTATCCTATCGTATCCTCTATCCTATCCTACCGTCTGTCCTATCCTTTCCTCTATCCTATCCTATACTCTATCCTATACTATCCTCTGTCCTATCCTATTTTCTATCCTATCCTATCCTCCATCCTATCCTGTCCTCAATCCTATCCTATCCTCTATCCTATCCTATCTTCTATTATATAATATACTCTATCCTATTCAATCCTCTATCGTATCCTCTATCCTATCCTATCCTCTATCCTATCCCATCCTCTATCCTATCCTACCCTCTGTCCTATCCTTTCCTCTATCCTATCCTATCCTCAATCCTATCCTATACTCTATCCTATACTATCCTCTGTCCTATCCTATTTTCTATCCTATCCTATCCTCCATCCTATCCTGTCCTATATCCTATCCTATCCTCTATCCTATCCTATCCTCTATCCTATCCTATCCTCTATCCTCTATCCTATCCTATCCTCTATCCGATCCTCTATCCTATCCTATCCTCTATCCTATCCTATCCTCTATCCCATCCTATCCTCTATCCTATCCTATCCTCTATCCTATCCTATCCTCTATCCTATCCTATCCTCTATCCTATCCTATCCTCTATCCTATCCTATCCTCTATCCTATCCTCTATCCTATCCTATCCTCTATCCTATCCTATCCTCTATCCTACCCTATCCTCTATCCTATCCTATCCCTTATCCTATCCTCTATCCTATCCTATCCCTTATCCTATCCTCTATCCTATCCTCTATCCTATCCTCTATCCTATCATCCATCCTATCCTATCCACTTTCCTATCCTCTCCTCTATCCTATCCTGTCCTCCATCCTGCCATATAGCCCATAATATCGTATCCTCTATCCTATCCTATCCTCTTTGCTATCCTCTATCCTATCCTATCCTCTATCCGATCTTCTATCCTATCCTATCCTCTATCCTATGCTCTATCCTATCCTCTATCCTATCCTCTATCCTATCCTATCCTCTATCCGATCCTCTATCCTATCCTATCCTCTATCCTTTCCTCTATCCTATCCTATCCTCTATCCTATCCTCTATCCTATCCTATCCTCTATCCTATCCTATCCTTTACCCTATCCTATCCTTTATTCTATCCTATCCTCTATCCTATCCTGTCCTCTATCCTATCCTCTATCCTATCCTATCCTTTATCCTATGCTATCCTATCCTCTATCCTATCCTACCGTCTGTCCTATCCTTTCATCTATCCTATCCTATCCTCAATCCTATCCTATACTCTATCCTATACTATCCTCTGTCCTATCCTATTTTCTATCCTATCCTATCCTCCATCCTATCCTGTCCTCTATCCTATCCTATCCTCTATGCTATCCTCTATCCTATCCTATCCTCTATCCTATCCAATCCTATCCTATCCTTTATCCTATCGTATCCTCTATCCTATCCCATCCTGTATCCTATCCTACCGTCTGTCCTATCATTTCCTCTATCCTATCCTATCCTCAATCCTATCCTGTACTCTATCCTATACTATCCTCTGTCCTATATTGTCCTCTATCCTATCCGATCCTCTATCCTATCCTATCCTCTATCCTATCCTATCCTCTATCCGATCCTCTATCCTATCCTATCCTCTATCCTATCCTATCCTATCCTCTATCCTATCCTATCCTCTATCCTATCCTATCTTCTATCCTATCCTATCCTCTATCCTATCCTATCCTCTATCCTATCCTATCCTCTATCCTATCCTATCCTCTATCCTATCCTATCCTCTATCCTATCCTATCCTCTATCCTATCCTATCCTCTATCCTATCCTATCCTCTATCCTATCCTTTCCTCTATCCTATCCTATTCTCTATCCTATCCTATCCTCTATCCTATCCTATCCTCTATCCTATCCTATCCTCTATCCTATCCTATCCTCTATCCTATCCTATCCTCTATCCTATCCTATCCTCTATCCTATCCTATCCTCTATCCTATCCTCTATCCTATTCTCTATCCTATCCTATCCTCTATACGATCCTCTATCCTATCCTATCCTCTATCCTATCCTCTATCCTATCCGCTATCCTATCCTATCCTCTATCCTATCCTCTATCCTAACCTATCCTCTATCCTATCGTGTCCTCTGTACTATCTTATCCTCTATTCTATCCCATCCTCTATCCTATCCTATCGTCTATCCTAATATATCCTCTATCCTATCCAATCCTCTATCCTATCCTCTATCCTATCCTATCCTCAATCCTACCCTATCCTATCCTCTATGCTATCCTGTCCTCTATCCTATCCTCTATCCTATCGTATCCTCTATCCTATCCCATACTCTATCCTATCCTATCCTCTATCCTATCGTATCCTATATCCTATCACATCCTCTATCGTATCCTATCCTCTATCCTATCCTATCCTGTATCCTATAATATCCTCTATCCTATCCTATACTCTATCCTATCTCATTCTCTATCTTATCCTATCGTCTATCCTATTATATCCTCTATCCTATCCAATCCTCTATCCTATCCTCTATCCTATCCTCTATCCTATCCTATCCTGAATCCTATCCTATCCCGTATCCTATCCTATCCTCTATCCTATCCTATCCTCTATCCTACCCTCTGTCCTATCCTATCCTCTATCCTATCCTGTCCTCTATCCTATCCTGTCCTCTACCCTATCCTATGCTCTATCCTATACTATCCTCTATCCTATCCTATAATCTATTATATAATATCCTCTATCCTATCCAATCCTCTATCCTATCCTATCCTCTATCCTATCGTGTCCTCTGTACTATCTTATCCTCTATCCTATCCCATCCTCTATCCTATCCTATCGTCTATCCTAATATATCCTCTATCCTATCCAATCCTCTATCCTATCCTTTATCCTATCCTCTATCCTATCCTATCCTCAATCCTATCCTATCCCGTACCCTATCCTATCATCTATCCTATCCTATCCTCTATCCTATCCTCTATCCTATCCTATACTGTATCCTACCCAATCCCCTATCCTATCCTTTATCCTATCCTATCCTCAATCCTATCCTATCCTCTGTCCTATCCTATCCTCAATCCTATCCTATCCTCTATCCTATCCTGTCTTCTATCCTATCCTATCCTCTATCCTATCCTATCTTTTATTATATAATATCCTCTATTCTATCCAATCCTCTATCCTATCCAATCCTCTATTCTATAATATCGTCTATCCTATCCAGTCCTCTATCCCAACCTACATCCTATGCTATCCTCAATCCTATCCTGTATCCTATCCTATCCTCTATCCTATCGTATCCTCGATCCTATCCCATCCTCTATCCTATCCCATCCTCTATCCTATCCTATCCTATATCCTATAATATCCTCAATCCTATCCTATCCTCTATCCTATCCTATCCTCTATCCTTTTCTATCCTCTATCCTATCGTATCCTCTATCCTATCCTGCCATCTATCCTATCCTATCCTGTATCCTATAATATCCTCTATCCTATCCTATCCTCCACCCTATCCAATCCCCGATCTTATCCTCTATCCTATCCTATTCTCTATCCTGTCCCATCCTCTATCCTATCCTACCCTCTATCCTATAATATCCTCTATCCTATCCTATCCTCTATCCTATCCTATCCTGTATCCTATAATATCCTCTATATTATCCTATCCTCTACCCTATCCAATCCCCTATCCTATCCTCTATCCTATCCTATCCTCTATCCTATCCCATCCTCTATCATATCCTGCCCACTATCCTATCCTATCCTCCATCCTATATTATCCCCTATCCTGTCCAATCTTCTATCCTATCCTCTATCCTATCCTATCCCCTTATGCTATCCTATCCTATCCTCTATCCTATCCTATCCTCTATCCTATCCTATCCTCTATCCTATCCTATCCTCTATCCTATCCTATCCTCTATCCTATCCTATCCTCTATCCTATCCTATCCTCTATCCTATCCATTCCTCTGTTCTATAATATCCTCTATCCTATCCCATCCTCTACCTTATAATATCGTCTATCCTATCCTATCGTATATCCTATAATATCCTTTATCCAATCCTATACTCTATACTATCCTATCCTCCGTCCGATCCTATCCTCTATCCTATCCTATCCTCTATCCTATCCTATCCTCTATCCTATCCTATCCTCTATTCTATCCTATCCTCTATCCTATCCTATCCTCTATCCTATCCTATCCTCTATCCTATGCTATCCTCTATCCTATCCTATCCTCTATAGTATCCAATCCCCTATCCTATCCTCTATCCTATCCTATCCTGTATCGTATCCTACCCTCTATCCTATCCTATCCTATACTCTATCCTAACCTGTCTTCTATCCAATCCTATCCTATATCCTATGCTATCCTCAATCCTATCCTGTATCCTATCCAATCCTCTATGCTATCCTATCCTCTATCCTGTCCTATCCTCAATCATATCCTACACTCTACCCTATCCTATCCTCTATCCTATCCTATCCTCTATCCTATCCTGTCCTCTATCCTATCCTCTATCCTATCACATCCTCTATCGTATCCTATCCTCTATCCTATCCTATCCTGTATCTTATAATATCCTCTATCCTATCCTATACTCTATCCTATCCCATCCTCTATCCTATCCTATCCTCTATCCTATCCTCTATCCTATCCTCTATCCTATCATATCCTCTATCCTATCCTATCCTCAACCCTATCCTATCCTCAATCCTATCCGATCCTCTATCCTATCCTATCCTCTATCATATCCTATCCTCTTTCCTATCCTATCGTCAATCCTACTCTATCCTCTATCGTATCCTATCCTCTATCCTATCCTCAATCCTACCCAATCCCCTATCCTATCCTCTATCCTATCCTATCCTCTATCCTATGCTATCCTCTATCCTATCCTATCCTCTATAGTATCCAATCCCCTATCCTATCCTCTATCCTATCCTATCCTGTATCGTATCCTACCCTCTATCCTATCCTATCCTATACTCTATCCTAACCTGTCTTCTATCCAATCCTATCCTATATCCTATGCTATCCTCAATCCTATCCTGTATCCTATCCAATCCTCTATGCTATCCTATCCTCTATCCTATCCTATCCTCAATCATATCCTACACTCTACCCTATCCTATCCTCTATCCTATCCTATCCTCTATCCTATCCGGTCCTCTATCCTATCCTCTATCCTATCACATCCTCTATCGTATCCTATCCTCTATCCTATGCTATCCTGTATCTTATAATATCCTCTATCCTATCCTATACTCTATCCTATCCCATCCTCTATCCTATCCTATCGTCTATCCTATTATATCCTCTATCCTATCCAATCCTCTATCCTATCCTCTATCCTATCCTCTATCCTATCCTATCCTCTATCCTATCCTCTATCCTATCCTATCCTCAATCCTATCCTATCCCGTATCCTATCCTATCCTCTATCCTATCCTATCCTCTATCCTATCCTATCCTCTATCCTATCCTATCCTCTATCCTATCCTATCCTCTATTCTATCCTATCCTCTATCCTATCCTATCCTCTATCCTATCCTATCCTCTATCCTATCCTATCCTCTATCCTATCCTATCCTCTATCCTATCCTATCCTCTATCCTATCCTATCCTCTATCCTATGCTATCCTCTATCCTATCCTATCCTCTATAGTATCCAATCCCCTATCCTATCCTCTATCCGACCCTATCCTCTATTCTATCCTATTCTCTATCCTATCCTATTCTCTATCCTATCCTCTATCCTATACTATCGTCTATCCTATCCTATCCTCTATCCTATCCAATCGCCTATCCGATCTTCTATCCTATTCAATCCCCTGTCCTATCCTCTATCCTATCCTAACCTCTATCCTATCCACTATCAGATTCCTATCCTCTATCCTATCCAATCCTATATCCTATCCTCTATCCCATCCAATCCTCTATCCTATCATATCGTGTATTATATCCTATCCTCTATCCTAACCTATCCTCTATCCTATCCAATCCCCTATCCTATCCGCTATCCTATCCAATCCCCTATCCTATCCTCAATCCTATCCTATCCGATCCTCTATGCTATCCTATCCTCTATAATATCGTATCCTCTATCATATCCTATCCTCTTTCCTATAATATCATCTATCCTATCAAATTCTCTATCTTAACATATCCTATCCTCTATCCTATCCTATGCTCTATCCGATCCTATCCTCTATGTTATCCTATCCTCTAACCTATCCTATCCTCTATCCTATCCTATCCTCTATCCTATCCTCTATCCTATCCTATCCTCTATCCTATCTTGTCCTCTATCCTATTCAATCCTCTATCCTATCCTCTATCCTATCCTCTATCCTATCCTCTATCCTATCCTCTATCCTATCCTCTATCCTATCCTCTATCCTATCCTCTATCCTATCCTCTATCCAATCCTCTATCCTATCCTCTATCGTATCCTATTCTCTATCCTATCCAATCCTATATCGTATCCTCTATCCTATCCTATCCTCTATCCTATCCTATCCTCTATCCTATCCTATCCTGTATCCTATCCTATCCTATACTCTATCCTATCTTATCCTCTATCCTATCCTATCCTCTATCCTATCCACTCCTCTATCCTATCCTATCCTCTATCCTATCCTATCCTGTATCCTATCCTATACCTCTATCCTATCCTATCCTCTATCCCATCCTATTCTCTATCCAATCCTATCCTATCCTCTATCGTATCCTATTCTCTATCCTATCCAATCCTATATCGTATCTTCTATCCTATCCTATCCTCTATCCTATCCTATCCTGTATCCTATCCTATTTTATCCTATCCTCTATCCTATCCTATCCTCTATCCTATCCTATCCTATCCTCTATCCTATCCTATCCTCTATCCTATCCTATCCTCTATCCTATCCTATCCTCTATCCTATCCTATCCTCAATCCTATCCTATCCTCTATCCTGTCCTATCCTCTCCTCTATCCTATCCTATCCTCTATCCCATCCTATTCTCTATCCAATCCTATCCTATCCTCTATCGTATCCTATTCTCTATCCTATCCAATCCTATATCGTATCCTCTATCCTATCCTATCCTCTATCCTATCCTATCCTGTATCCTATCCTATCCTATCCTCTATCCTATCCTATCCTCTATGCTATCCTATCCTCTATCCTATCCTATCCTCTATCCTATCCTATCCTCTATCCTATCCTATCCTCTATCCTATCCTATCCTATCCTCTATCCTATCCTATCCTCTATCCTATCCTATCCTCTATCGTATCCTATCCTCTATCCTATCCTATCCTCTATCCTATCCTATCCTCAATCCTATCCTATCCTCTATCCTGTCCTATCATCTCCTCTATCCTATCCTATCCTCTATCCCATCCTATTCTCTATCCAATCCTATCCTATCCTCTATCGTATCCTATTCTCTATCCTATCCAATCCTATATCGTATCCTCTATCCTATCCTATCCTCTATCCTATCCTATCCTGTATCCTATCCTATCCTATCCTCTATCCTATCCTATCCTCTATCCTATCCTATCCTCTATCCTATCATATCCTTTATCCTATCCTATCCTCTATCCTATCCTATCCTCTATCCTATCCTATCCTGTATCCTATCCTATCCTCTATAATATCCTATCCTCTATCGTATCCTATTCTCTATCCTATCCAATCCTATATCGTATCCTCTATCCTATCCTATCCTCTATCCTATCCTATCCTGTATCCTATCCTATCCTATCCTCTATCCTATCCTATCCTGTATCCTATCCTATCCTATCCTATCCTCTATCCTATCCTATCCTCTATCCTATCCTATCCTCTATCCTATCATATCCTCTATCCTATCCTATCCTCTATCCTATCCTATCCTCTATCCTATCCTATCCTCTATCCTATCCTATCCTCTATCCTATCCTATCCTCTATCCTATCCTATCCTCTATCCTATCCTATCCTCTATCCTATCCTATCCTCTATCCTATCCTATCCTCTATCCGATCCTATAATCTATCCAATCCTATACTATCCTCTATCGTATCCTACTCTCTATCCTGTCCAATCCTATATCGTATCCTCTATCCTATCCTATCCTCTATCCTGTCCTATCCTCTATCCTATCCTATCCTCTATCCCATCCTATTCTCTATCCAATCCTATCCTATTCCCTATCGTATCTTATTCTCTATCCTATACAATCCTATATCGTATCCTCTATCCTATCCTATCCTCTATCCAATCCTATAATGTATCCTATCCTACCCTACACTCTATCCTATCCTATCCTCTATCCTATCCAATCCTCTATCCTATCCTATCCTCTATCATATCCTATCTTCTATCGTATCCTATCCTCTACCCTATCCAATCCTATATCCTATCCTATCCTATCATCTATCCTATCGTATCCTCTATCCTATCCTATCGTATCCTATCCTCTATCCTATCCTTCCTATCCTCTATCCTATCCACTCCTCTACCCTATCCTATCCTCTATCCTATCCGTTCCTCTACCTTATCCTCTATCCGATCCTATCCTCTATCCTATCCAATCCCCTATCCTATCCTCTATCCTATCCTATCCTCTATCCTATCCTATCCTCTATCCTATCCTATCCTATCCTCTATCCTATCCTATCCTCTATAATATCGTATCCTCTATCATATTCTATCCTCTATCCTATAATATCATCTATCCAATCCTATTCTCTATCCTACTCTATCCTCTATCCGATCCTATCCTCTATCCTATCCAATCCCCTATCCTATCCTGTATCGTATCCGATCCTCTATCCTATCCTATCGTGTATATTATCGTATCCTCTATCCTATCCTACCCTCTATCCTATAATATCATCTATCCTATCCTATCCTCTATCCTATCCTATATCCTATCCTATCCTCTATCCTATCCTATATCCTATCCTATCCTCCATCCTATCCTATCATCTGTCCTATCCTATCCTCTATCCTATCCTCTATCCTATCCTCTATCCTATCCTATCCTCTTTCCTATCCTATCCTCTATCCCCTCCTATCCTCTACCCTATCGAATCCCCTATCCTATCCTCTATCCTATCCTATCCTCTATCCTATCCTATCCTCTATCCTATCGTATCCTCTATCCTATCCTATCCTCTATCCTATCTTATTCTCTATCCTATCCGTTCCTCTACCTTATCCTCTATCCGATCCTATCCTCTATCCTATCCAATCCCCTATCCTATCCTCTATCCTATCCTATCCTCTATCCTATCCTATCCTATCCTCTATCCTATCCTATCCTCTATAATATCGTATCCTCTATCATATTCTATCCTCTATCCTATAATATCATCTATGCAATCCTATTCTCTATCCTACTCTATCCTCTATCCGATCCTATCCTCTATCCTATCCAATCCCCTATCCTATCCTCTATCGTATCCGATCCTCTATCCTATCCTATCGTGTATATTATCGTATCCTCTATCCTATCCTACCCTCTATCCTATAATATCCTCTATCCTATCCTATCCTCTATCCGATCCTCTATCCTATCCTATCCTCTATCCTATCCTATCCTCTATCCCATCCTATCCTCTATCCTATCCTATCCTCTATCCTCTATCCTATCCCTTATCCTATCCTCTATCCTATCCTATCCCTTATCCTATCCTCTTTTCCTATCCTCTATCCTATCCTCTATCCTATCATCCATCCTATCCTATCCACTTTCCTATCCTCTCCTCTATCCTATCCTGTCCTCCATCCTGCCATATAGCCCATAATATCGTATCCCCTATCCTATCCTATCCTCTTTGCTATCCTCTATCCTATCCTATCCTCTATCCGATCTTCTATCCTATCCTATCCTCTATCCTATGCTCTATCCTATCCTCTATCCTATCCTATCCTCTATCCGATCCTCTATCCTATCCTATCCTCTATCCTATCCTATCCTCTATCCTATCCTATCCTCTATCCTATCCTATCCTTTACCCTATCCTATCCTGTATTCTATCCTATCCTCTATCCTATCCTATCCTTTACCCTATCCTATCCTGTATTCTATCCTATCCTCTATCCTATCCTGTCCTCTATCCTATCCTCTATCCTATCCTATATACTATTATATAATATCCTCTTTCCTATCCTCTATCCTATCCTCTATCCTATCCTATCCTCAATCCTACCCTATCCCCTATCCTACCCTATCCTCTAACCTATCCTATCCTCTATCCTATCCTATCCTCTATCCTCTATCCTATCCTATCCTCTATCCGATCCTCTATCCTATCCTATCCTCTATCCTATCCTATCCTCTATCCCATCCTATCCTCTATCCTATCCTATCCTCTATCCTATCCTACCGTCTGTCCTATCCTTTCATCTATCCTATCCTATCCTCAATCCTATCCTATACTCTATCCTATACTATCCTCTGTCCTATCCTATTTTCTATCCTTTCCTATCCTCCATCCTATCCTGTCCTCTATCCTATCCTATCCTCTATGCTATCCTCTATCCTATCCTATCCTCTATCCTATCCTATCCTATCCTATCCTTTATCCTATCGTATCCTCTATCCTATCCTACCGTCTGTCCTATCCTTTCCTCTATCCTATCCTATACTCTATCCTATACTATCCTCTGTCCTATCCTATTTTCTATCCTATCCTATCCTCCATCCTATCCTGTCCTCAATCCTATCCTATCCTCTATCCTATCCTATCTTCTATTATATAATATACTCTATCCTATTCAATCCTCTATCGTATCCTCTATCCTATCCTATCCTCTATCCTATCCCATCCTCTATCCTATCCTACCCTCTGTCCTATCCTTTCCTCTATCCTATCCTATCCTCAATCCTATCCTATACTCTATCCTATACTATCCTCTGTCCTATCCTATTTTCTATCCTATCCTATCCTCCATCCTATCCTGTCCTATATCCTATCCTATCCTCTATCCTATCCTATCCTCTATCCTATCCTATCCTCTATCCTCTATCCTATCCTATCCTCTATCCGATCCTCTATCCTATCCTATCCTCTATCCTATCCTATCCTCTATCCCATCCTATCCTCTATCCTATCCTATCCTCTATCCTATCCTATCCTCTATCCTATCCTATCCTCTATCCTATCCTATCCTCTATCCTATCCTATCCTCTATCCTATCCTCTATCCTATCCTATCCTCTATCCTATCCTATCCTCTATCCTACCCTATCCTCTATCCTATCCTATCCCTTATCCTATCCTCTATCCTATCCTATCCCTTATCCTATCCTCTATCCTATCCTCTATCCTATCCTCTATCCTATCATCCATCCTATCCTATCCACTTTCCTATCCTCTCCTCTATCCTATCCTGTCCTCCATCCTGCCATATAGCCCATAATATCGTATCCTCTATCCTATCCTATCCTCTTTGCTATCCTCTATCCTATCCTATCCTCTATCCGATCTTCTATCCTATCCTATCCTCTATCCTATGCTCTATCCTATCCTCTATCCTATCCTCTATCCTATCCTATCCTCTATCCGATCCTCTATCCTATCCTATCCTCTATCCTTTCCTCTATCCTATCCTATCCTCTATCCTATCCTCTATCCTATCCTATCCTCTATCCTATCCTATCCTTTATCCTATCCTATCCTTTATTCTATCCTATCCTCTATCCTATCCTGTCCTCTATCCTATCCTCTATCCTATCCTATCCTTTATCCTATGCTATCCTATCCTCTATCCTATCCTACCGTCTGTCCTATCCTTTCATCTATCCTATCCTATCCTCAATCCTATCCTATACTCTATCCTATACTATCCTCTGTCCTATCCTATTTTCTATCCTATCCTATCCTCCATCCTATCCTGTCCTCTATCCTATCCTATCCTCTATGCTATCCTCTATCCTATCCTATCCTCTATCCTATCCAATCCTATCCTATCCTTTATCCTATCGTATCCTCTATCCTATCCCATCCTGTATCCTATCCTACCGTCTGTCCTATCATTTCCTCTATCCTATCCTATCCTCAATCCTATCCTGTACTCTATCCTATACTATCCTCTGTCCTATATTGTCCTCTATCCTATCCGATCCTCTATCCTATCCTATCCTCTATCCTATCCTATCCTCTATCCGATCCTCTATCCTATCCTATCCTCTATCCTATCCTATCCTATCCTCTATCCTATCCTATCCTCTATCCTATCCTATCTTCTATCCTATCCTATGATCTATCCTATCCTATCCTCTATCCTATCCTATCCTCTATCCTATCCTATCCTCTATCCTATCCTATCCTCTATCCTATCCTATCCTCTATCCTATCCTATCCTCTATCCTATCCTATCCTCTATCCTATCCTCTATCCTATTCTCTATCCTATCCTATCCTCTATACGATCCTCTATCCTATCCTATCCTCTATCCTATCCTCTATCCTATCCGCTATCCTATCCTATCCTCTATCCTATCCTCTATCCTAACCTATCCTCTATCCTATCGTGTCCTCTGTACTATCTTATCCTCTATTCTATCCCATCCTCTATCCTATCCTATCGTCTATCCTAATATATCCTCTATCCTATCCAATCCTCTATCCTATCCTCTATCCTATCCTATCCTCAATCCTACCCTATCCTATCCTCTATGCTATCCTGTCCTCTATCCTATCCTCTATCCTATCGTATCCTCTATCCTATCCCATACTCTATCCTATCCTATCCTCTATCCTATCGTATCCTATATCCTATCACATCCTCTATCGTATCCTATCCTCTATCCTATCCTATCCTGTATCCTATAATATCCTCTATCCTATCCTATACTCTATCCTATCTCATTCTCTATCTTATCCTATCGTCTATCCTATTATATCCTCTATCCTATCCAATCCTCTATCCTATCCTCTATCCTATCCTCTATCCTATCCTATCCTGAATCCTATCCTATCCCGTATCCTATCCTATCCTCTATCCTATCCTATCCTCTATCCTACCCTCTGTCCTATCCTATCCTCTATCCTATCCTGTCCTCTATCCTATCCTGTCCTCTACCCTATCCTATGCTCTATCCTATACTATCCTCTATCCTATCCTATAATCTATTATATAATATCCTCTATCCTATCCAATCCTCTATCCTATCCTATCCTCTATCCTATCGTGTCCTCTGTACTATCTTATCCTCTATCCTATCCCATCCTCTATCCTATCCTATCGTCTATCCTAATATATCCTCTATCCTATCCAATCCTCTATCCTATCCTTTATCCTATCCTCTATCCTATCCTATCCTCAATCCTATCCTATCCCGTACCCTATCCTATCATCTATCCTATCCTATCCTCTATCCTATCCTCTATCCTATCCTATACTGTATCCTACCCAATCCCCTATCCTATCCTTTATCCTATCCTATCCTCAATCCTATCCTATCCTCTGTCCTATCCTATCCTCAATCCTATCCTATCCTCTATCCTATCCTGTCTTCTATCCTATCCTATCCTCTATCCTATCCTATCTTTTATTATATAATATCCTCTATTCTATCCAATCCTCTATCCTATCCAATCCTCTATTCTATAATATCGTCTATCCTATCCAGTCCTCTATCCCAACCTACATCCTATGCTATCCTCAATCCTATCCTGTATCCTATCCTATCCTCTATCCTATCGTATCCTCGATCCTATCCCATCCTCTATCCTATCCCATCCTCTATCCTATCCTATCCTATATCCTATAATATCCTCAATCCTATCCTATCCTCTATCCTATCCTATCCTCTATCCTTTTCTATCCTCTATCCTATCGTATCCTCTATCCTATCCTGCCATCTATCCTATCCTATCCTGTATCCTATAATATCCTCTATCCTATCCTATCCTCCACCCTATCCAATCCCCGATCTTATCCTCTATCCTATCCTATTCTCTATCCTGTCCCATCCTCTATCCTATCCTACCCTCTATCCTATAATATCCTCTATCCTATCCTATCCTCTATCCTATCCTATTCTGTATCCTATAATATCCTCTATATTATCCTATCCTCTACCCTATCCAATCCCCTATCCTATCCTCTATCCTATCCTATCCTCTATCCTATCCCATCCTCTATCATATCCTGCCCACTATCCTATCCTATCCTCCATCCTATATTATCCCCTATCCTGTCCAATCTTCTATCCTATCCTCTATCCTATCCTATCCCCTTATGCTATCCTATCCTATCCTCTATCCTATCCTATCCTCTATCCTATCCTATCCTCTATCCTATCCTATCCTCTATCCTATCCTATCCTCTATCCTATCCTATCCTCTATCCTATCCTATCCTCTATCCTATCCTATCCTCTATCCTATCCATTCCTCTGTTCTATAATATCCTCTATCCTATCCCATCCTCTACCTTATAATATCGTCTATCCTATCCTATCGTATATCCTATAATATCCTTTATCCAATCCTATACTCTATACTATCCTATCCTCCGTCCGATCCTATCCTCTATCCTATCCTATCCTCTATCCTATCCTATCCTCTATCCTATCCTATCCTCTATTCTATCCTATCCTCTATCCTATCCTATCCTCTATCCTATCCTATCCTCTATCCTATGCTATCCTCTATCCTATCCTATCCTCTATAGTATCCAATCCCCTATCCTATCCTCTATCCTATCCTATCCTGTATCGTATCCTACCCTCTATCCTATCCTATCCTATACTCTATCCTAACCTGTCTTCTATCCAATCCTATCCTATATCCTATGCTATCCTCAATCCTATCCTGTATCCTATCCAATCCTCTATGCTATCCTATCCTCTATCCTATCCTATCCTCAATCATATCCTACACTCTACCCTATCCTATCCTCTATCCTATCCTATCCTCTATCCTATCCTGTCCTCTATCCTATCCTCTATCCTATCACATCCTCTATCGTATCCTATCCTCTATCCTATCCTATCCTGTATCTTATAATATCCTCTATCCTATCCTATACTCTATCCTATCCCATCCTCTATCCTATCCTATCCTCTATCCTATCCTCTATCCTATCCTCTATCCTATCATATCCTCTATCCTATCCTATCCTCAACCCTATCCTATCCTCAATCCTATCCGATCCTCTATCCTATCCTATCCTCTATCATATCCTATCCTCTTTCCTATCCTATCGTCAATCCTACTCTATCCTCTATCGTATCCTATCCTCTATCCTATCCTCAATCCTACCCAATCCCCTATCCTATCCTCTATCCTATCCTATCCTCTATCCTATGCTATCCTCTATCCTATCCTATCCTCTATAGTATCCAATCCCCTATCCTATCCTCTATCCTATCCTATCCTGTATCGTATCCTACCCTCTATCCTATCCTATCCTATACTCTATCCTAACCTGTCTTCTATCCAATCCTATCCTATATCCTATGCTATCCTCAATCCTATCCTGTATCCTATCCAATCCTCTATGCTATCCTATCCTCTATCCTATCCTATCCTCAATCATATCCTACACTCTACCCTATCCTATCCTCTATCCTATCCTATCCTCTATCCTATCCGGTCCTCTATCCTATCCTCTATCCTATCACATCCTCTATCGTATCCTATCCTCTATCCTATGCTATCCTGTATCTTATAATATCCTCTATCCTATCCTATACTCTATCCTATCCCATCCTCTATCCTATCCTATCGTCTATCCTATTATATCCTCTATCCTATCCAATCCTCTATCCTATCCTCTATCCTATCCTCTATCCTATCCTATCCTCAATCCTATCCTATCCCGTATCCTATCCTATCCTCTATCCTATCCTATCCTCTATCCTATCCTATCCTCTATCCTATCCTATCCTCTATCCTATCCTATCCTCTATTCTATCCTATCCTCTATCCTATCCTATCCTCTATCCTATCCTATCCTCTATCCTATCCTATCCTCTATCCTATCCTATCCTCTATCCTATCCTATCCTCTATCCTATCCTATCCTCTATCCTATGCTATCCTCTATCCTATCCTATCCTCTATAGTATCCAATCCCCTATCCTATCCTCTATCCGACCCTATCCTCTATTCTATCCTATTCTCTATCCTATCCTATTCTCTATCCTATCCTCTATCCTATACTATCGTCTATCCTATCCTATCCTCTATCCTATCCAATCGCCTATCCGATCTTCTATCCTATTCAATCCCCTGTCCTATCCTCTATCCTATCCTAACCTCTATCCTATCCACTATCAGATTCCTATCCTCTATCCTATCCAATCCTATATCCTATCCTCTATCCCATCCAATCCTCTATCCTATCATATCGTGTATTATATCCTATCCTCTATCCTAACCTATCCTCTATCCTATCCAATCCCCTATCCTATCCGCTATCCTATCCAATCCCCTATCCTATCCTCAATCCTATCCTATCCGATCCTCTATGCTATCCTATCCTCTATAATATCGTATCCTCTATCATATCCTATCCTCTTTCCTATAATATCATCTATCCTATCAAATTCTCTATCTTAACATATCCTATCCTCTATCCTATCCTATGCTCTATCCGATCCTATCCTCTATGTTATCCTATCCTCTAACCTATCCTATCCTCTATCCTATCCTATCCTCTATCCTATCCTCTATCCTATCCTATCCTCTATCCTATCTTGTCCTCTATCCTATTCAATCCTCTATCCTATCCTCTATCCTATCCTCTATCCTATCCTCTATCCTATCCTCTATCCTATCCTCTATCCTATCCTCTATCCTATCCTCTATCCTATCCTCTATCCAATCCTCTATCCTATCCTCTATCGTATCCTATTCTCTATCCTATCCAATCCTATATCGTATCCTCTATCCTATCCTATCCTCTATCCTATCCTATCCTCTATCCTATCCTATCCTGTATCCTATCCTATCCTATACTCTATCCTATCCTATCCTCTATCCTATCCTATCCTCTATCCTATCCACTCCTCTATCCTATCCTATCCTCTATCCTATCCTATCCTGTATCCTATCCTATACCTCTATCCTATCCTATCCTCTATCCCATCCTATTCTCTATCCAATCCTATCCTATCCTCTATCGTATCCTATTCTCTATCCTATCCAATCCTATATCGTATCTTCTATCCTATCCTATCCTCTATCCTATCCTATCCTGTATCCTATCCTATTTTATCCTATCCTCTATCCTATCCTATCCTCTATCCTATCCTATCCTATCCTCTATCCTATCCTATCCTCTATCCTATCCTATCCTCTATCCTATCCTATCCTCTATCCTATCCTATCCTCAATCCTATCCTATCCTCTATCCTGTCCTATCCTCTCCTCTATCCTATCCTATCCTCTATCCCATCCTATTCTCTATCCAATCCTATCCTATCCTCTATCGTATCCTATTCTCTATCCTATCCAATCCTATATCGTATCCTCTATCCTATCCTATCCTCTATCCTATCCTATCCTGTATCCTATCCTATCCTATCCTCTATCCTATCCTATCCTCTATGCTATCCTATCCTCTATCCTATCCTATCCTCTATCCTATCCTATCCTCTATCCTATCCTATCCTCTATCCTATCCTATCCTATCCTCTATCCTATCCTATCCTCTATCCTATCCTATCCTCTATCGTATCCTATCCTCTATCCTATCCTATCCTCTATCCTATCCTATCCTCAATCCTATCCTATCCTCTATCCTGTCCTATCATCTCCTCTATCCTATCCTATCCTCTATCCCATCCTATTCTCTATCCAATCCTATCCTATCCTCTATCGTATCCTATTCTCTATCCTATCCAATCCTATATCGTATCCTCTATCCTATCCTATCCTCTATCCTATCCTATCCTGTATCCTATCCTATCCTATCCTCTATCCTATCCTATCCTCTATCCTATCCTATCCTCTATCCTATCATATCCTTTATCCTATCCTATCCTCTATCCTATCCTATCCTCTATCCTATCCTATCCTGTATCCTATCCTATCCTCTATAATATCCTATCCTCTATCGTATCCTATTCTCTATCCTATCCAATCCTATATCGTATCCTCTATCCTATCCTATCCTCTATCCTATCCTATCCTGTATCCTATCCTATCCTATCCTCTATCCTATCCTATCCTGTATCCTATCCTATCCTATCCTATCCTCTATCCTATCCTATCCTCTATCCTATCCTATCCTCTATCCTATCATATCCTCTATCCTATCCTATCCTCTATCCTATCCTATCCTCTATCCTATCCTATCCTCTATCCTATCCTATCCTCTATCCTATCCTATCCTCTATCCTATCCTATCCTCTATCCTATCCTATCCTCTATCCTATCCTATCCTCTATCCTATCCTATCCTCTATCCGATCCTATAATCTATCCAATCCTATACTATCCTCTATCGTATCCTACTCTCTATCCTGTCCAATCCTATATCGTATCCTCTATCCTATCCTATCCTCTATCCTGTCCTATCCTCTATCCTATCCTATCCTCTATCCCATCCTATTCTCTATCCAATCCTATCCTATTCCCTATCGTATCTTATTCTCTATCCTATACAATCCTATATCGTATCCTCTATCCTATCCTATCCTCTATCCAATCCTATAATGTATCCTATCCTACCCTACACTCTATCCTATCCTATCCTCTATCCTATCCAATCCTCTATCCTATCCTATCCTCTATCATATCCTATCTTCTATCGTATCCTATCCTCTACCCTATCCAATCCTATATCCTATCCTATCCTATCATCTATCCTATCGTATCCTCTATCCTATCCTATCGTATCCTATCCTCTATCCTATCCTTCCTATCCTCTATCCTATCCACTCCTCTACCCTATCCTATCCTCTACCCTATCCGTTCCTCTACCTTATCCTCTATCCGATCCTATCCTCTATCCTATCCAATCCCCTATCCTATCCTCTATCCTATCCTATCCTCTATCCTATCCTATCCTCTATCCTATCCTATCCTATCCTCTATCCTATCCTATCCTCTATAATATCGTATCCTCTATCATATTCTATCCTCTATCCTATAATATCATCTATCCAATCCTATTCTCTATCCTACTCTATCCTCTATCCGATCCTATCCTCTATCCTATCCAATCCCCTATCCTATCCTGTATCGTATCCGATCCTCTATCCTATCCTATCGTGTATATTATCGTATCCTCTATCCTATCCTACCCTCTATCCTATAATATCATCTATCCTATCCTATCCTCTATCCTATCCTATATCCTATCCTATCCTCTATCCTATCCTATATCCTATCCTATCCTCCATCCTATCCTATCATCTGTCCTATCCTATCCTCTATCCTATCCTCTATCCTATCCTCTATCCTATCCTATCCTCTTTCCTATCCTATCCTCTATCCCCTCCTATCCTCTACCCTATCGAATCCCCTATCCTATCCTCTATCCTATCCTATCCTCTATCCTATCCTATCCTCTATCCTATCGTATCCTCTATCCTATCCTATCCTCTATCCTATCTTATTCTCTATCCTATCCGTTCCTCTACCTTATCCTCTATCCGATCCTATCCTCTATCCTATCCAATCCCCTATCCTATCCTCTATCCTATCCTATCCTCTATCCTATCCTATCCTATCCTCTATCCTATCCTATCCTCTATAATATCGTATCCTCTATCATATTCTATCCTCTATCCTATAATATCATCTATGCAATCCTATTCTCTATCCTACTCTATCCTCTATCCGATCCTATCCTCTATCCTATCCAATCCCCTATCCTATCCTCTATCGTATCCGATCCTCTATCCTATCCTATCGTGTATATTATCGTATCCTCTATCCTATCCTACCCTCTATCCTATAATATCATCTATCCTATCCTATCCTCTATCCTATCCTATATCCTATCCTATCCTCTATCCTATCCTATATCCTATCCTATCCTCCATCCTATCCTATCATCTGTCCTATCCTATCCTCTATCCTATCCTCTATCCTATCCACTATCCTATCCTATCCTCTTTCCTATCCTATCCTCTATCCCCTCCTATCCTCTACCCTATCGAATCCCCTATCCTATCCTCTATCCTATCCTATCCTCTATCCTATCCTCTATCCTATCCTATCCTCTTTCCTATCCTATCCTCTATCCCCTCCTATCCTCTACCCTATCGAATCCCCTATCCTATCCTCTATCCTATCCTATCCTCTATCCTATCCTATCCTCTATCCTATCGTATCCTCTATCCTATCCTATCCTCTATCCTATCTTATTCTCTATCCTATCCGTTCCTCTACCTTATCCTCTATCCGATCCTATCCTCTATCCTATCCAATCCCCTATCCTATCCTCTATCCTATCCTATCCTCTATCCTATCCTATCCTATCCTCTATCCTATCCTATCCTCTATAATATCGTATCCTCTATCATATTCTATCCTCTATCCTATAATATCATCTATGCAATCCTATTCTCTATCCTACTCTATCCTCTATCCGATCCTATCCTCTATCCTATCCAATCCCCTATCCTATCCTCTATCGTATCCGATCCTCTATCCTATCCTATCGTGTATATTATCGTATCCTCTATCCTATCCTACCCTCTATCCTATAATATCATCTATCCTATCCTATCCTCTATCCTATCCTATATCCTATCCTATCCTCTATCCTATCCTATATCCTATCCTATCCTCCATCCTATCCTATCATCTGTCCTATCCTATCCTCTATCCTATCCTCTATCCTATCCACTATCCTATCCTATCCTCTTTCCTATCCTATCCTCTATCCCCTCCTATCCTCTACCCTATCGAATCCCCTATCCTATCCTCTATCCTATCCTATCCTCTATCCTATCCTATCCTCTATACTATCGTATCCTCTATCCTATCCTATCCTCTATCCTATCTTATTCTCTATCCTATCCGTTCCTCTACCTTATCCTCTATTATATCTTATCCTCTATCCTATCCTATCCTCAATCCTATCTTATCCTCTATCTTATCCTATCCTCTATCCTATCCTGTCCTCTATCCTATCCTATCCTCTATCATATCCTATCCTCTATCCTATCCTATCCTCTATCCTATCCTACCCTCTATCCTATCCTGTCCTCTATCGTCTCCTATCCTCTATCCTATCCAATTCCCTATCCTATCCTCTATCCTATCCTATCCTCTATAATATCGTATCATCTATCCTATCCTATCCTCTATCCTCTCCCATCCTCTATCCTATCGAATCCCCTATCCTATCCTCTATCTTATGCTATCCTCTATCCTATCCTATCCTCTATCTTATCCTATCCTCTATCCTATCCTGTCCTGTATCGTCTCCTATCCTCTATCCTATCCTATCCTCTATCCTATCCTATCATCTATCCTATCCTATCCTCTATCCTATCCTATCCTCTATCCTATCCTATCCTCTATCCTATCCTATCCTCTATCCTATCCTCTATCCTATCCTATCCTCTATACGATCCTCTATCCTATCCTATCCTCTATCCTATCCTCTATCCTATCCGCTATCCTATCCTATCCTCTATCCTATCCTCTATCCTATCCTATCCTCTATCTTATCGTGTCCTCTGTACTATCTTATCCTCTATTCTATCCCATCCTCTATCCTATCCTATCGTCTATCCTAATATATCCTCTATCCTATCCAATCCTCTATCCTATCCTCTATCCTATCCTCTATCCTATCCTATCCTCAATCCTACCCTATCCCGTACCCTATCCTATCCTCTATGCTATCCTGTCCTCTATCCTATCCTCTATCCTATCCTATACTGTATCCTACCCAATCCCCCATCCTATCCTCTATCCTATCCTACTCTCAATCCTATCCTATCCTCTGTCCTATACTGTCTTCTATCCTATCCTATCATCTATCCTATCCTATCTTCTATTATATAATATCCTCTATTCTATCCAATCCTCTATCCTATTCTATCCTCTATCCTATCGTATTCTCTATCCTATCCCATCCTCTATCCTATCCTGCCATCTATCCTATCCTATCCTGTATCCTATAATATCCTCTATCCTATCCTATCCTCCACCCTACCCAATCCCCTATCTTATCCTCTATCCTATCCTATTCTCTATCCTGTCCCATCCTCTATCCTATCATACCCTCTATCCTATAATATCCTCTATCCTATCCTATCCTCTATCCTATCCTATCGTCTATCCTATTATATCCTCTATCCTATCCAATCCTCTATCCTATCCTCTATCCTATCCTCTATCCTATCCTATCCTCAATCCTATCCTATCCCGTATCCTATCCTATCCTCTATCCTATCCTATCCTCTATCCTATCCTATCCTCTATCCTATCCTATCCTCTATCCTATCCTATCCTCTATCCTATCCTATCCTCTATCCTATCCTATCCTCTATCCTATCCTATCCTCTATCCTATCCTCTATCCTATCCTCTATCCTATCCTATCCTCTATACGATCCTCTATCCTATCCTATCCTCTATCCTATCCTCTATCCTATCCGCTATCCTATCCTATCCTCTATCCTATCCTCTATACTAACCTATCCTCTATCCTATCGTGTCCTCTGTACTATCTTATCCTCTATTCTATCCCATCCTCTATCCTATCCTATCGTCTATCCTAATATATCCTCTATCCTATCCAATCCTCTATCCTATCCTCTATCCTATCCTCTATCCTATCCTATCCTCAATCCTACCCTATCCTATCCTCTATGCTATCCTGTCCTCTATCCTATCCTCTATCCTATCCTATTCTCTATCCTGTCCCATCCTCTATCCTATCATACCCTCTATCCTATAATATCCTCTATCCTATCCTATCCTCTATCCTATCCTATCGTCTATCCTATTATATCCTCTATCCTATCCAATCCTCTATCCTATCCTCTATTCTATCCTCTATCCTATCCTATCCTCAATCCTATCCTATCCCGTATCCTATCCTATCCTCTATCCTATCCTATCCTCTATCCTATTCTCTATCCTATCCTATACTGTATCCTACCCAATCCCCTATCCTATCCTCTATCTTATCCTATCCTCAATCCTATCCTATCCTCTATCCTATCCTATCCTCTATCCTATCCTATATACTATTATATAATATCCTCTTTCCTATCCTCTATTCTATCCTCTATCCTATCCTATCCTCAATCCTACCCTATCCCCTATCCTACCCTATCCTCTAACCTATCCTATCCTCTATCCTATCCTATCCTCTATCCTCTATCCTATCCTATCCTCTATCCGATCCTCTATCCTATCCTATCCTCTATCCTATCCTATCCTCTATCCCATCCTATCCTCTATCCTATCCTATCCTCTATCCTATCCTATCCTCTATCCTATCCTATCCTCTATCCTATCCTATCCTCTATCCTATCCTATCCTCTATCCTATGCTCTATCCTATCCTCTATCCTATCCTATCCTCTATCCGATCCTCTATCCTATCCTATCCTCTATCCTATCCTCTATCCTATCCTCTATCCTATCCTATCCTCTATCCTATCCTCTATCCTATCCTATCCTCTATCCTATCCTATCCTTTACCCTATCCTATCCTGTATTCTATCCTATCCTCTATCCTATCCTGTCCTCTATCCTATCCTCTATCCTATCCTATATACTATTATATAATATCCTCTTTCCTATCCTCTATCCTATCCTCTATCCTATCCTATCCTCAATCCTACCCTATCCCCTATCCTACCCTATCCTCTAACCTATCCTATCCTCTATCCTATCCTATCCTCTATCCTCTATCCTATCCTATCCTCTATCCGATCCTCTATCCTATCCTATCCTCTATCCTATCCTATCCTCTATCCGATCCTCTATCCTATCCTATCCTCTATCCTATCCTATATACTATTATATAATATCCTCTTTCCTATCCTCTATCCTATCCTCTATCCTATCCTATCCTCAATCCTACCCTATCCCCTATCCTACCCTATCCTCTAACCTATCCTATCCTCTATCCTATCCTATCCTCTATCCTCTATCCTATCCTATCCTCTATCCGATCCTCTATCCTATCCTATCCTCTATCCTATCCTATCCTCTATCCGATCCTCTATCCTATCCTATCCTCTATCCTATCCTATCCTCTATCCCATCCTATCCTCTATCCTATCCTATCCTCTATCCTATCCTACCGTCTGTCCTATCCTTTCATCTATCCTATCCTATCCTCAATCCTATCCTATACTCTATCCTATACTATCCTCTGTCCTATCCTATTTTCTATCCTTTCCTATCCTCCATCCTATCCTGTCCTCTATCCTATCCTATCCTCTATGCTATCCTCTATCCTATCCTATCCTCTATCCTATCCTATCCTATCCTATCCTTTATCCTATCGTATCCTCTATCCTATCCTACCGTCTGTCCTATCCTTTCCTCTATCCTATCCTATACTCTATCCTATACTATCCTCTGTCCTATCCTATTTTCTATCCTATCCTATCCTCCATCCTATCCTGTCCTCAATCCTATCCTATCCTCTATCCTATCCTATCTTCTATTATATAATATACTCTATCCTATTCAATCCTCTATCCTATCCTCTATCCTATCCTATCCTCTATCCTATCCCATCCTCTATCCTATCCTACCCTCTGTCCTATCCTTTCCTCTATCCTATCCTATCCTCAATCCTATCCTATACTCTATCCTATACTATCCTCTGTCCTATCCTATTTTCTATCCTATCCTATCCTCCATCCTATCCTGTCCTATATAATATCCTATCCTCTATCCTATCCTATCCTCTATCCTATCCTATCCTCTATCCTCTATCCTATCCTATCCTCTATCCGATCCTCTATCCTATCCTATCCTCTATCCTATCCTATCCTCTATCCTATCCTATCCTCTATCCTACCCTATCCTCTATCCTATCCTATCCCTTATCCTATCCTCTATCCTATCCCATCCCTTATCCTATCCTCTATCCTATCCTCTATCCTATCCTCTATCCTATCATCCATCCTATCCTATCCACTTTCCTATCCTCTCCTCTATCCTATCCTGTCCTCCATCCTGCCATATAGCCCATAATATCGTATCCTCTATCCTATCCTATCCTCTTTGCTATCCTCTATCCTATCCTATCCTCTATCCGATCTTCTATCCTATCCTATCCTCTATCCTATGCTCTATCCTATCCTCTATCCTATCCTCTATCCTATCCTATCCTCTATCCGATCCTCTATCCTATCCTATCCTCTATCCTATCCTCTATCCTATCCTCTATCCTATCCTATCCTCTATCCTATCCTCTATCCTATCCTATCCTCTATCCTATCCTATCCTTTATCCTACCCTATCCTGTATTCTATCCTATCCTCTATCCTATCCTGTCCTCTATCCTATCCTCTATCCTATCCTATCCTTTATGCTATCCTATCCTATCCTCTATCCTATCCTACCGTCTGTCCTATCCTTTCATCTATCCTATCCTATCCTCAATCCTATCCTATACTCTATCCTATACTATCCTCTGTCCTATCCTATTTTCTATCCTATCCTATCCTCCATCCTATCCTATCCTCTATCCTATCCTATCCTCTATCCTATCCTATCCTCTATCCTCTCCTCTATCCTATCCTATACTGTATCCTACCCAATCCCCTATCCTATCCTCTATCCTATCCTATTCTCAATCCTATCCTATCCTCTGTCCTATCCTATTTTCTATCCTATCCTATCCTCTATCCTATCCTGTCTTCTATTATATCCTATCCTCTATCCTATCCTATCTTCTATTATATAATATCCTCTATTCTATCCAATCCTCTATCCTATCCAATCCTCTATTCTATAATATCGTCTATCCTATCCAGTCCTCTATCCTAACCTATATCCTATGCTATCCTCAATCCTATCCTGTATCCTATCCTATCCTCTATCCTATCGTACCCTCTATCCTATCCCATCCTCTATCCTATCCCATCCTCTATCCCATCCTATCCTATATCCTATAATATCCTCAATCCTATCCTATCCTCTATCCTATCCTATCCTCTATCCTATTCTATCCTCTATCCTATCGTATTCTCTATCCTATCCCATCCTCTATCCTATCCTGCCATCTATCCTATCCTATCCTGTATCCTATAATATCCTCTATCCTATCCTATCCTCCACCCTATCCAATCCCCTATCTTATCCTCTATCCTATCCTATTCTCTATCCTGTCCCATCCTCTATCCTATCCTACCCTCTATCCTATAATATCCTCTATCCTATCCTATCCTCTATCCTATCCTATCGTCTATCCTATTATATCCTCTATCCTATCCAATCCTCTATCCTATCCTCTATCCTATCCTCTATCCTATCCTATCCTCAATCCTATCCTATCCCGTATCCTATCCTATCCTCTATCCTATCCTATCCTCAATCCTATCCTATCCCGTATCGTATCCTATCCTCTATCCTATCCTATCCTCTATCCTATCCTATCCTATATACTATTATATAATATCCTCTTTCCTATCCTCTATCCTATCCTCTATCCTATCCTATCCTCAATCCTACCCTATCCACTATCCTACCCTATCCTCTAACCTATCCTATCCTCAATCCTATCCTATCCTCTTCCCTATCCTATCCTCTATCCTATCCTATCCTCTATCCTATCGTATCCTCTATCCTATCCCATACTCTATCCTATCCTATCCTCTATCCTATCGTGTCCTATATCCTATCACATCCTCTATCGTATCCTATCCTCTATCCTATCCTATCCTGTATCCTATAATATCCTCTATCCTATCCTATACTCTATCCTATCTCATTCTCTATCTTATCCTATCGTCTATACTATTATATCCTCTATCCTATCCAATCCTCTATCCTATCCTCTATCCTATCCTCTATCCTATCCAATCCTCTATCCTATCCTTTATCCTATCCTCTATCCTATCCTATCCTCAATCCTATCCTATCCCGTACCCTATCCTATCATCTATCCTATCCTATCCTCTATCCTATCCTCTATCCTATCCTATACTGTATCCTACCCAATCCCCTATCCTATCCTTTATCCTATCCTATCCTCAATCCTATCCTATCCTCTGTCCTATCCTATCCTCAATCCTATCCTATCCTCTATCCTATCCTGTCTTCTATCCTATCCTATCCTCTATCCTATCCTATCTTTTATTATATAATATCCTCTATTCTATCCAATCCTCTATCCCATCCAATCCTCTATTCTATAATATCGTCTATCCTATCCAGTCCTCTATCCCAACCTACATCCTATGCTATCCTCAATCCTATCCTGTATCCTATCCTATCCTCTATCCTATCCAATCCTCTATCCTATCCTATCCTCTATCATATCCTATCTTCTATCGTATCCTATCCTCTACCCTATCCAATCCTATATCCTATCCTATCCTATCATCTATCCTATCGTATCCTCTATCCTATCCTATCGTATCCTATCCTCTATCCTATCCTTCCTATCCTCTATCCTATCCACTCCTCTACCCTATCCTATCCTCTATCCTATCCGTTCCTCTACCTTATCCTCTATCCGATCCTATCCTCTATCCTATCCAATCCCCTATCCTATCCTCTATCCTATCCTATCCTCTATCCTATCCTATCCTCTATCCTATCCTATCCTATCCTCTATCCTATCCTATCCTCTATAATATCGTATCCTCTATCATATTCTATCCTCTATCCTATAATATCATCTATCCAATCCTATTCTCTATCCTACTCTATCCTCTATCCGATCCTATCCTCTATCCTATCCAATCCCCTATCCTATCCTCTATCGTATCCGATCCTCTATCCTATCCTATCGTGTATATTATCGTATCCTCTATCCTATCCTACCCTCTATCCTATAATATCATCTATCCTATCCTATCCTCTATCCTATCCTATATCCTATCCTATCCTCTATCCTATCCTATATCCTATCCTATCCTCCATCCTATCCTATCATCTGTCCTATCCTATCCTCTATCCTATCCTCTATCCTATCCTCTATCCTATCCTATCCTCTTTCCTATCCTATCCTCTATCCCCTCCTATCCTCTACCCTATCGAATCCCCTATCCTATCCTCTATCCTATCCTATCCTCTATCCTATCCTATCCTCTATCCTATCGTATCCTCTATCCTATCCTATCCTCTATCCTATCTTATTCTCTATCCTATCCGTTCCTCTACCTTATCCTCTATCCGATCCTATCCTCTATCCTATCCAATCCCCTATCCTATCCTCTATCCTATCCTATCCTCTATCCTATCCTATCCTCTATCCTATCCTATCCTATCCTCTATCCTATCCTATCCTCTATACTATCGTATCCTCTATCCTATCCTATCCTCTATCCTATCCTATCCTCTATCATATCCTATCCTCTATCCTATCCTATCCTCTATCCTATCCTACCCTCTATCCTATCCTGTCCTCTATCGTCTCCTATCCTCTATCCTATCCAATTCCCTATCCTATCCTCTATCCTATCCTATCCTCTATAATATCGTATCATCTATCCTATCCTATCCTCTATCCTCTCCCATCCTCTATCCTATCGAATCCCCTATCCTATCCTCTATCTTATGCTATCCTCTATCCTATCCTATCCTCTATCCTATCCTATCCTCTATCCTATCCTGTCCTGTATCGTCTCCTATCCTCTATCCTATCCTATCCTCTATCCTATCCTATCATCTATCCTATCCTATCCTCTATCCTATCCTATCCTCTATCCTATCCTATCCTCTATCCTATCCTATCCTCTATCCTATCCTCTATCCTATCCTATCCTCTATACGATCCTCTATCCTATCCTATCCTCTATCCTATCCTCTATCCTATCCGCTATCCTATCCTATCCTCTATCCTATCCTCTATCCTATCCTATCCTCTATCTTATCGTGTCCTCTGTACTATCTTATCCTCTATTCTATCCCATCCTCTATCCTATCCTATCGTCTATCCTAATATATCCTCTATCCTATCCAATCCTCTATCCTATCCTCTATCCTATCCTCTATCCTATCCTATCCTCAATCCTACCCTATCCCGTACCCTATCCTATCCTCTATGCTATCCTGTCCTCTATCCTATCCTCTATCCTATCCTATACTGTATCCTACCCAATCCCCTATCCTATCCTCTATCCTATCCTATTCTCAATCCTATCCTATCCTCTGTCCTATACTGTCTTCTATCCTATCCTATCCTCTATCCTATCCTATCTTCTATTATATAATATCCTCTATTCTATCCAATCCTCTATCCTATTCTATCCTCTATCCTATCGTATTCTCTATCCTATCCCATCCTCTATCCTATCCTGCCATCTATCCTATCCTATCCTGTATCCTATAATATCCTCTATCCTATCCTATCCTCCACCCTACCCAATCCCCTATCTTATCCTCTATCCTATCCTATTCTCTATCCTGTCCCATCCTCTATCCTATCATACCCTCTATCCCATAATATCCTCTATCCTATCCTATCCTCTATCCTATCCTATCGTCTATCCTATTATATCCTCTATCCTATCCAATCCTCTATCCTATCCTCTATCCTATCCTCTATCCTATCCTATCCTCAATCCTATCCTATCCCGTATCCTATCCTATCCTCTATCCTATCCTATCCTCTATCCTATCCTATCCTCTATCCTATCCTATCCTCTATCCTATCCTATCCTCTATCCTATCCTATCCTCTATCCTATCCTATCCTCTATCCTATCCTATCCTCTATCCTATCCTCTATCCTATCCTCTATCCTATCCTATCCTCTATACGATCCTCTATCCTATCCTATCCTCTATCCTATCCTCTATCCTATCCGCTATCCTATCCTATCCTCTATCCTATCCTCTATCCTAACCTATCCTCTATCCTATCGTGTCCTCTGTACTATCTTATCCTCTATTCTATCCCATCCTCTATCCTATCCTATCGTCTATCCTAATATATCCTCTATCCTATCCAATCCTCTATCCTATCCTCTATCCTATCCTCTATCCTATCCTATCCTCAATCCTACCCTATCCTATCCTCTATGCTATCCTGTCCTCTATCCTATCCTCTATCCTATCCTATACTGTATCCTACCCAATCCCCTATCCTATCCTCTATCCTATCCTATTCTCAATCCTATCCTATCCTCTGTCCTATACTGTCTTCTATCCTATCCTATCCTCTATCCTATCCTATCTTCTATTATATAATATCCTCTATTCTATCCAATCCTCTATCCTATCCAATCCTCTATTCTATAATATCGTCTATCCTATCCAGTACTCTATCCTAACCTATATCCTATGCTATCCTCAATCCTATCCTGTATCCTATCCTATCCTCTATCCTATCGTATCCTCTATCCTATCCCATCCTCTATCCTATCCCATCCTCTATCCTATCCTATCCTATATCCTATAATAGGATATAATATCCTCTATCCTATCCTATCCTCCACCCTATCCAATCCCCTATCTTATCCTCTATCCTATCCTATTCTCTATCCTGTCCCATCCTCTATCCTATCATACCCTCTATCCTATAATATCCTCTATCCTATCCTATCCTCTATCCTATCCTATCGTCTATCCTATTATATCATCTATCCTATCCAATCCTCTATCCTATCCTCTATTCTATCCTCTATCCTATCCTATCCTCAATCCTATCCTATCCCGTATCCTATCCTATCCTCTATCCTATCCTATCCTCTATCCTATTCTCTATCCTATCCTATACTGTATCCTACCCAATCCCCTATCCTATCCTCTATCTTATCCTATCCTCAATCCTATCCTATCCTCTATCCTATCCTATCCTCTATCCTATCCTATATACTATTATATAATATCCTCTTTCCTATCCTCTATTCTATCCTCTATCCTATCCTATCCTCAATCCTACCCTATCCCCTATCCTACCCTATCCTCTAACCTATCCTATCCTCTATCCTATCCTATCCTCTATCCTCTATCCTATCCTATCCTCTATCCGATCCTCTATCCTATCCTATCCTCTATCCTATCCTATCCTCTATCCCATCCTATCCTCTATCCTATCCTATCCTCTATCCTATCCTATCCTCTATCCTATCCTATCCTCTATCCTATCCTATCCTCTATCCTATCCTATCCTCTATCCTATGCTCTATCCTATCCTCTATCCTATCCTATCCTCTATCCGATCCTCTATCCTATCCTATCCTCTATCCTATCCTCTATCCTATCCTCTATCCTATCCTATCCTCTATCCTATCCTCTATCCTATCCTATCCTCTATCCTATCCTATCCTTTACCCTATCCTATCCTGTATTCTATCCTATCCTCTATCCTATCCTGTCCTCTATCCTATCCTCTATCCTATCCTATATACTATTATATAATATCCTCTTTCCTATCCTCTATCCTATCCTCTATCCTATCCTATCCTCAATCCTACCCTATCCCCTATCCTACCCTATCCTCTAACCTATCCTATCCTCTATCCTATCCTATCCTCTATCCTCTATCCTATCCTATCCTCTATCCGATCCTCTATCCTATCCTATCCTCTATCCTATCCTATCCTCTATCCCATCCTATCCTCTATCCTATCCTATCCTCTATCCTATCCTACCGTCTGTCCTATCCTTTCATCTATCCTATCCTATCCTCAATCCTATCCTATACTCTATCCTATACTATCCTCTGTCCTATCCTATTTTCTATCCTTTCCTATCCTCCATCCTATCCTGTCCTCTATCCTATCCTATCCTCTATGCTATCCTCTATCCTATCCTATCCTCTATCCTATCCTATCCTATCCTATCCTTTATCCTATCGTATCCTCTATCCTATCCTACCGTCTGTCCTATCCTTTCCTCTATCCTATCCTATACTCTATCCTATACTATCCTCTGTCCTATCCTATTTTCTATCCTATCCTATCCTCCATCCTATCCTGTCCTCAATCCTATCCTATCCTCTATCCTATCCTATCTTCTATTATATAATATACTCTATCCTATTCAATCCTCTATCCTATCCTCTATCCTATCCTATCCTCTATCCTATCCCATCCTCTATCCTATCCTACCCTCTGTCCTATCCTTTCCTCTATCCTATCCTATCCTCAATCCTATCCTATACTCTATCCTATACTATCCTCTGTCCTATCCTATTTTCTATCCTATCCTATCCTCCATCCTATCCTGTCCTATATCCTATCCTATCCTCTATCCTATCCTATCCTCTATCCTATCCTATCCTCTATCCTCTATCCTATCCTATCCTCTATCCGATCCTCTATCCTATCCTATCCTCTATCCTATCCTATCCTCTATCCTATCCTATCCTCTATCCTACCCTATCCTCTATCCTATCCTATCCCTTATCCTATCCTCTATCCTATCCCATCCCTTATCCTATCCTCTATCCTATCCTCTATCCTATCCTCTATCCTATCATCCATCCTATCCTATCCACTTTCCTATCCTCTCCTCTATCCTATCCTGTCCTCCATCCTGCCATATAGCCCATAATATCGTATCCTCTATCCTATCCTATCCTCTTTGCTATCCTCTATCCTATCCTATCCTCTATCCGATCTTCTATCCTATCCTATCCTCTATCCTATGCTCTATCCTATCCTCTATCCTATCCTCTATCCTATCCTATCCTCTATCCGATCCTCTATCCTATCCTATCCTCTATCCTATCCTCTATCCTATCCTCTATCCTATCCTATCCTCTATCCTATCCTCTATCCTATCCTATCCTCTATCCTATCCTATCCTCTATACTATCGTATCCTCTATCCTATCCTATCCTCTATCCTATCCTATCCTCTATCATATCCTATCCTCTATCCTATCCTATCCTCTATCCTATCCTACCCTCTATCCTATCCTGTCCTCTATCGTCTCCTATCCTCTATCCTATCCAATTCCCTATCCTATCCTCTATCCTATCCTATCCTCTATAATATCGTATCATCTATCCTATCCTATCCTCTATCCTCTCCCATCCTCTATCCTATCGAATCCCCTATCCTATCCTCTATCTTATGCTATCCTCTATCCTATCCTATCCTCTATCCTATCCTATCCTCTATCCTATCCTGTCCTGTATCGTCTCCTATCCTCTATCCTATCCTATCCTCTATCCTATCCTATCATCTATCCTATCCTATCCTCTATCCTATCCTATCCTCTATCCTATCCTATCCTCTATCCTATCCTATCCTCTATCCTATCCTCTATCCTATCCTATCCTCTATACGATCCTCTATCCTATCCTATCCTCTATCCTATCCTCTATCCTATCCGCTATCCTATCCTATCCTCTATCCTATCCTCTATCCTATCCTATCCTCTATCTTATCGTGTCCTCTGTACTATCTTATCCTCTATTCTATCCCATCCTCTATCCTATCCTATCGTCTATCCTAATATATCCTCTATCCTATCCAATCCTCTATCCTATCCTCTATCCTATCCTCTATCCTATCCTATCCTCAATCCTACCCTATCCCGTACCCTATCCTATCCTCTATGCTATCCTGTCCTCTATCCTATCCTCTATCCTATCCTATACTGTATCCTACCCAATCCCCTATCCTATCCTCTATCCTATCCTATTCTCAATCCTATCCTATCCTCTGTCCTATACTGTCTTCTATCCTATCCTATCCTCTATCCTATCCTATCTTCTATTATATAATATCCTCTATTCTATCCAATCCTCTATCCTATTCTATCCTCTATCCTATCGTATTCTCTATCCTATCCCATCCTCTATCCTATCCTGCCATCTATCCTATCCTATCCTGTATCCTATAATATCCTCTATCCTATCCTATCCTCCACCCTACCCAATCCCCTATCTTATCCTCTATCCTATCCTATTCTCTATCCTGTCCCATCCTCTATCCTATCATACCCTCTATCCCATAATATCCTCTATCCTATCCTATCCTCTATCCTATCCTATCGTCTATCCTATTATATCCTCTATCCTATCCAATCCTCTATCCTATCCTCTATCCTATCCTCTATCCTATCCTATCCTCAATCCTATCCTATCCCGTATCCTATCCTATCCTCTATCCTATCCTATCCTCTATCCTATCCTATCCTCTATCCTATCCTATCCTCTATCCTATCCTATCCTCTATCCTATCCTATCCTCTATCCTATCCTATCCTCTATCCTATCCTATCCTCTATCCTATCCTCTATCCTATCCTCTATCCTATCCTATCCTCTATACGATCCTCTATCCTATCCTATCCTCTATCCTATCCTCTATCCTATCCGCTATCCTATCCTATCCTCTATCCTATCCTCTATCCTAACCTATCCTCTATCCTATCGTGTCCTCTGTACTATCTTATCCTCTATTCTATCCCATCCTCTATCCTATCCTATCGTCTATCCTAATATATCCTCTATCCTATCCAATCCTCTATCCTATCCTCTATCCTATCCTCTATCCTATCCTATCCTCAATCCTACCCTATCCTATCCTCTATGCTATCCTGTCCTCTATCCTATCCTCTATCCTATCCTATACTGTATCCTACCCAATCCCCTATCCTATCCTCTATCCTATCCTATTCTCAATCCTATCCTATCCTCTGTCCTATACTGTCTTCTATCCTATCCTATCCTCTATCCTATCCTATCTTCTATTATATAATATCCTCTATTCTATCCAATCCTCTATCCTATCCAATCCTCTATTCTATAATATCGTCTATCCTATCCAGTACTCTATCCTAACCTATATCCTATGCTATCCTCAATCCTATCCTGTATCCTATCCTATCCTCTATCCTATCGTATCCTCTATCCTATCCCATCCTCTATCCTATCCCATCCTCTATCCTATCCTATCCTATATCCTATAATAGGATATAATATCCTCTATCCTATCCTATCCTCCACCCTATCCAATCCCCTATCTTATCCTCTATCCTATCCTATTCTCTATCCTGTCCCATCCTCTATCCTATCATACCCTCTATCCTATAATATCCTCTATCCTATCCTATCCTCTATCCTATCCTATCGTCTATCCTATTATATCATCTATCCTATCCAATCCTCTATCCTATCCTCTATTCTATCCTCTATCCTATCCTATCCTCAATCCTATCCTATCCCGTATCCTATCCTATCCTCTATCCTATCCTATCCTCTATCCTATTCTCTATCCTATCCTATACTGTATCCTACCCAATCCCCTATCCTATCCTCTATCTTATCCTATCCTCAATCCTATCCTATCCTCTATCCTATCCTATCCTCTATCCTATCCTATATACTATTATATAATATCCTCTTTCCTATCCTCTATTCTATCCTCTATCCTATCCTATCCTCAATCCTACCCTATCCCCTATCCTACCCTATCCTCTAACCTATCCTATCCTCTATCCTATCCTATCCTCTATCCTCTATCCTATCCTATCCTCTATCCGATCCTCTATCCTATCCTATCCTCTATCCTATCCTATCCTCTATCCCATCCTATCCTCTATCCTATCCTATCCTCTATCCTATCCTATCCTCTATCCTATCCTATCCTCTATCCTATCCTATCCTCTATCCTATCCTATCCTCTATCCTATGCTCTATCCTATCCTCTATCCTATCCTATCCTCTATCCGATCCTCTATCCTATCCTATCCTCTATCCTATCCTCTATCCTATCCTCTATCCTATCCTATCCTCTATCCTATCCTCTATCCTATCCTATCCTCTATCCTATCCTATCCTTTACCCTATCCTATCCTGTATTCTATCCTATCCTCTATCCTATCCTGTCCTCTATCCTATCCTCTATCCTATCCTATATACTATTATATAATATCCTCTTTCCTATCCTCTATCCTATCCTCTATCCTATCCTATCCTCAATCCTACCCTATCCCCTATCCTACCCTATCCTCTAACCTATCCTATCCTCTATCCTATCCTATCCTCTATCCTCTATCCTATCCTATCCTCTATCCGATCCTCTATCCTATCCTATCCTCTATCCTATCCTATCCTCTATCCCATCCTATCCTCTATCCTATCCTATCCTCTATCCTATCCTACCGTCTGTCCTATCCTTTCATCTATCCTATCCTATCCTCAATCCTATCCTATACTCTATCCTATACTATCCTCTGTCCTATCCTATTTTCTATCCTTTCCTATCCTCCATCCTATCCTGTCCTCTATCCTATCCTATCCTCTATGCTATCCTCTATCCTATCCTATCCTCTATCCTATCCTATCCTATCCTATCCTTTATCCTATCGTATCCTCTATCCTATCCTACCGTCTGTCCTATCCTTTCCTCTATCCTATCCTATACTCTATCCTATACTATCCTCTGTCCTATCCTATTTTCTATCCTATCCTATCCTCCATCCTATCCTGTCCTCAATCCTATCCTATCCTCTATCCTATCCTATCTTCTATTATATAATATACTCTATCCTATTCAATCCTCTATCCTATCCTCTATCCTATCCTATCCTCTATCCTATCCCATCCTCTATCCTATCCTACCCTCTGTCCTATCCTTTCCTCTATCCTATCCTATCCTCAATCCTATCCTATACTCTATCCTATACTATCCTCTGTCCTATCCTATTTTCTATCCTATCCTATCCTCCATCCTATCCTGTCCTATATCCTATCCTATCCTCTATCCTATCCTATCCTCTATCCTATCCTATCCTCTATCCTCTATCCTATCCTATCCTCTATCCGATCCTCTATCCTATCCTATCCTCTATCCTATCCTATCCTCTATCCTATCCTATCCTCTATCCTACCCTATCCTCTATCCTATCCTATCCCTTATCCTATCCTCTATCCTATCCCATCCCTTATCCTATCCTCTATCCTATCCTCTATCCTATCCTCTATCCTATCATCCATCCTATCCTATCCACTTTCCTATCCTCTCCTCTATCCTATCCTGTCCTCCATCCTGCCATATAGCCCATAATATCGTATCCTCTATCCTATCCTATCCTCTTTGCTATCCTCTATCCTATCCTATCCTCTATCCGATCTTCTATCCTATCCTATCCTCTATCCTATGCTCTATCCTATCCTCTATCCTATCCTCTATCCTATCCTATCCTCTATCCGATCCTCTATCCTATCCTATCCTCTATCCTATCCTCTATCCTATCCTCTATCCTATCCTATCCTCTATCCTATCCTCTATCCTATCCTATCCTCTATCCTATCCTATCCTTTATCCTACCCTATCCTGTATTCTATCCTATCCTCTATCCTATCCTGTCCTCTATCCTATCCTCTATCCTATCCTATCCTTTATGCTATCCTATCCCATCCTCTATCCTATTCTACCGTCTGTCCTATCATTTCCTCTATCCTATCCTATCCTCAATCCTATCCTATTTACTATATCCTATACTATCCTCCGTCCTATCCTATTTTCTATCCTATCCTATCCTCCATCCTATCCTGTCCTCTATCCTATCCTATCCTCTATCCTATCCTATCCTGCATCCTATCCTATCCTCTATCCGATCCTCTATCCCATCCTATCCTCTATCCTATCCTATCCTCTATTATATAATATCCTCTATCCTATCCAATCCTCTATCCTATCCTATCCTCTATCCTATCGTGTCCTCTGTACTATCTTATCCTCTATTCTATCCCATCCTCTATCCTATCCTATCGTCTATCCTAATATATACTCTATCCTATCCAATCCTCTATCCTATCCTCTATCCTATCCTCTATCCTATCCTATCCTCTATCCTATCCTATCCTATCCTATCCTATCCTTTATCCTATCGTATCCTCTATCCTATCCCATCCTCTATCCTATTCTACCGTCTGTCCTATCATTTCCTCTATCCTATCCTATCCTCAATCCTATCCTATTTACTATATCCTATACTATCCTCCGTCCTATCCTATTTTCTATCCTATCCTATCCTCCATCCTATCCTGTCCTCTATCCTATCCTATCCTCTATCCTATCCTATCCTGCATCCTATCCTATCCTCTATCCGATCCTCTATCCCATCCTATCCTCTATCCTATCCTATCCTCTATTATATAATATCCTCTATCCTATCCAATCCTCTATCCTATCCTATCCTCTATCCTATCGTGTCCTCTGTACTATCTTATCCTCTATTCTATCCCATCCTCTATCCTATCCTATCGTCTATCCTAATATATACTCTATCCTATCCAATCCTCTATCCTATCCTCTATCCTATCCTCTATCCTATCCTATCCTCAATCCTATCCTATTCCGTACCCTATCCTATCCTCTATCCTATCCTATCCTCTATCCTATCCTATCCTCTATCCTCTCCTCTATCCTATCCTATACTGTATCCTACCCAATCCCCTATCCTATCCTCTATCCTATCCTATTCTCAATCCTATCCTATCCTCTGTCCTATCCTATTTTCTATCCTATCCTATCCTCTATCCTATCCTGTCTTCTATTATATCCTATCCTCTATCCTATCCTATCTTCTATTATATAATATCCTCTATTCTATCCAATCCTCTATCCTATCCAATCCTCTATTCTATAATATCGTCTATCCTATCCAGTCCTCTATCCTAACCTATATCCTATGCTATCCTCAATCCTATCCTGTATCCTATCCTATCCTCTATCCTATCGTATCCTCTATCCTATCCCATCCTCTATCCTATCCCATCCTCTATCCTATCCTATCCTATATCCTATAATATCCTCAATCCTATCCTATCCTCTATCCTATCCTATCCTCTATCCTATTCTATCCTCTATCCTATCGTATTCTCTATCCTATCCCATCCTCTATCCTATCCTGCCATCTATCCTATCCTATCCTGTATCCTATAATATCCTCTATCCTATCCTATCCTCCACCCTATCCCATCCCCTATCTTATCCTCTATCCTATCCTATTCTCTATCCTGTCCCATCCTCTATCCTATCCTACCCTCTATCCTATAATATCCTCTATCCTATCCTATCCTCTATCCTATCCTATCGTCTATCCTATTATATCCTCTATCCTATCCAATCCTCTATCCTATCCTCTATCCTATCCTCTATCCTATCCTATCCTCAATCCTATCCTATCCCGTATCCTATCCTATCCTCTATCCTATCCTATCCTCAATCCTATCCTATCCCGTATCGTATCCTATCCTCTATCCTATCCTATCCTCTATCCTATCCTATCCTATATACTATTATATAATATCCTCTTTCCTATCCTCTATCCTATCCTCTATCCTATCCTATCCTCAATCCTACCCTATCCACTATCCTACCCTATCCTCTAACCTATCCTATCCTCAATCCTATCCTATCCTCTTCCCTATCCTATCCTCTATCCTATCCTATCCTCTATCCTATCGTATCCTCTATCCTATCCCATACTCTATCCTATCCTATCCTCTATCCTATCGTATCCTATATCCTATCACATCCTCTATCGTATCCTATCCTCTATCCTATCCTATCCTGTATCCTATAATATCCTCTATCCTATCCTATACTCTATCCTATCTCATTCTCTATCTTATCCTATCGTCTATACTATTATATCCTCTATCCTATCCAATCCTCTATCCTATCCTCTATCCTATCCTCTATCCTATCCAATCCTCTATCCTATCCTTTATCCTATCCTCTATCCTATCCTATCCTCAATCCTATCCTATCCCGTACCCTATCCTATCATCTATCCTATCCTATCCTCTATCCTATCCTCTATCCTATCCTATACTGTATCCTACCCAATCCCCTATCCTATCCTTTATCCTATCCTATCCTCAATCCTATCCTATCCTCTGTCCTATCCTATCCTCAATCCTATCCTATCCTCTATCCTATCCTGTCTTCTATCCTATCCTATCCTCTATCCTATCCTATCTTTTATTATATAATATCCTCTATTCTATCCAATCCTCTATCCCATCCAATCCTCTATTCTATAATATCGTCTATCCTATCCAGTCCTCTATCCCAACCTACATCCTATGCTATCCTCAATCCTATCCTGTATCCTATCCTATCCTCTATCCTATCGTATCCTCTATCCTATCCCATCCTCTATCCTATCCCATCCTCTATCCTATCCTATCCTATATCCTATAATATCCTCAATCCTATCCTATCCTCTATCCTATCCTATCCTCTATCCTATTCTATCCTCTATCCTATCGTATCCTCTATCCTATCCTGCCATCTATCCTATCCTATCCTGTATCCTATAATATCCTCTATCCTATCCTATCCTCCACCCTATCCAATCCCCGATCTTATCCTCTATCCTATCCTATTCTCTATCCTGTCCCATCCTCTATCCTATCCTACCCTCTATCCTATAATATCCTCTATCCTATCCTATCCTCTATCCTATCCTATCCTGTATCCTATAATATCCTCTATCCTATCCTATCCTCTACCCTATCCAATCCCCTATCCTATCCTCTATCCTATCCTATCCTCTATCCTATCCCATCCTCTATCATATCCTGCCCACTATCCTATCCTATCCTCCATCCTATATTATCCCCTATCCTGTCCAATCTTCTATCCTATCCTCTATCCTATCCTATCCTCTATGCTATCCTATCCTATCCTCCGTCCGATCCTATCCTCTATCCTATCCTATCGTCTATCCTATCCTATCCTCTATCCTATCCTATCCTCTATTCTATCCTATCCTCTATCCTATCCTATCCTCTATCCTATCCTATCCTCTATCCTATCCTATCCTCTATCCTATCCTATCCTCTATCCTATCTTATCCTCTATCCTATCCTATCCTCTATCCTATCCTATCCTCTATCCTATCCTATCCTCTATCCTATGCTATCCTCTATCCTATCCTATCCTCTATAGTATCCAATCCCCTATCCTATCCTCTATCCTATCCTATCCTGTATCGTATCCTACCCTCTATCCTATCCTATCCTATACTCTATCCTAACCTGTCTTCTATCCAATCCTATCCTATATCCTATGCTATCCTCAATCCTATCCTGTATCCTATCCAATCCTCTATGCTATCCTATCCTCTATCCTATCCTATCCTCAATCATATCCTACACTCTACCCTATCCTATCCTCTATCCTATCCTATCCTCTATCCTATCCTGTCCTCTATCCTATCCTCTATCCTATCACATCCTCTATCGTATCCTATCCTCTATCCTATCCTATCCTGTATCTTATAATATCCTCTATCCTATCCTATACTCTATCCTATCCCATCCTCTATCCTATCCTATCCTCTATCCTATCCTCTATCCTATCATATCCTCTATCCTATCCTATCCTCAACCCTATCCTATCCTCAATCCTATCCGATCCTCTATCCTATCCTATCCTCTATCATATCCTATCCTTTTTCCTTTCCTATCGTCAATCCTACTCTATCCTCTATCCTATCCTATCCTCTATCCTATCCTCAATCCTACCCAATCCCCTATCCTATCCTCTATCCTATCCTATCCTCTATCCTATGCTATCCTCTATCCTATCCTATCCTCTATAGTATCCAATCCCCTATCCCATCCTCTATCCTATCCTATCCTCTATCCTATCCTCTATCCTATCATATCCTCTATCCTATCCTATCCTCAACCCTATCCTATCCTCAATCCTATCCGATCCTCTATCCTATCCTATCCTCTATCATATCCTATCCTTTTTCCTTTCCTATCGTCAATCCTACTCTATCCTCTATCCTATCCTATCCTCTATCCTATCCTCAATCCTACCCAATCCCCTATCCTATCCTCTATCCTATCCTATCCTCTATCCTATTCTATCCTCTATCCTATCCTATCCTCTATAGTATCCAATCCCCTATCCTATCCTCTATCCTATCCTATCCTGTATCGTATCCTACCCTCTATCCTATCCTATCCTATACTCTATCCTAACCTGTCTTCTATCCAATCCTATCCTATATCCTATGCTATCCTCAATCCTATCCTGTATCCTATCCAATCCTCTATGCTATCCTATCCTCTATCCTATCCTATCCTCAATCATATCCTACACTCTACCCTATCCTATCCTCTATCCTATCCTATCCTCTATCCTATCCTGTCCTCTATCCTATCCTCTATCCTATCACATCCTCTATCGTATCCTATCCTCTATCCTATCCTATCCTGTATCTTATAATATCCTCTATCCTATCCTATACTCTATCCTATCCCATCCTCTATCCTATCCTATCGTCTATCCTATTATATCCTCTATCCTATCCAATCCTCTATCCTATCCTCTATCCTATCCTCTATCCTATCCTATCCTCAATCCTATCCTATCCCGTATCCTATCCTATCCTCTATCCTATCCTATCCTGTATCGTATCCTACCCTCTATCCTATCCTATCCTATACTCTATCCTAACCTGTCTTCTATCCAATCCTATCCTATATCCTATGCTATCCTCAATCCTATCCTGTATCCTATCCAATCCTCTATGCTATCCTATCCTCTATCCTATCCTATCCTCAATCATATCCTACACTCTACCCTATCCTATCCTCTATCCTATCCTATCCTCTATCCTATCCTGTCCTCTATCCTATCCTCTATCCTATCACATCCTCTATCGTATCCTATCCTCTATCCTATCCTATCCTGTATCTTATAATATCCTCTATCCTATCCTATACTCTATCCTATCCCATCCTCTATCCTATCCTATCGTCTATCCTATTATATCCTCTATCCTATCCAATCCTCTATCCTATCCTCTATCCTATCCTCTATCCTATCCTATCCTCAATCCTATCCTATCCCGTATCCTATCCTATCCTCTATCCTATCCTATCCTCTATCCTATCCTATCCTCTATCCTATCCTATCCTCTATCCTATCCTATCCTCTACTCTATCCTATCCTCTATCCTATCCTATCCTCTATCCTATCCTATCCTCTATCCTATCCTATCCTCTATCCTATCCTATCCTCTATCCTATCCTATCCTCTATCCTATCCTATCCTCTATCCTATGCTATCCTGTATCGTATCCTACCCTCTATCCTATCCTATCCTATACTCTATCCTAACCTGTCTTCTATCCAATCCTATCCTATATCCTATGCTATCCTCAATCCTATCCTGTATCCTATCCAATCCTCTATGCTATCCTATCCTCTATCCTATCCTATCCTCAATCATATCCTACACTCTACCCTATCCTATCCTCTATCCTATCCTATCCTCTATCCTATCCTGTCCTCTATCCTATCCTCTATCCTATCACATCCTCTATCGTATCCTATCCTCTATCCTATCCTATCCTGTATCTTATAATATCCTCTATCCTATCCTATACTCTATCCTATCCCATCCTCTATCCTATCCTATCGTCTATCCTATTATATCCTCTATCCTATCCAATCCTCTATCCTATCCTCTATCCTATCCTCTATCCTATCCTATCCTCAATCCTATCCTATCCCATATCCTATCCTATCCTCTATCCTATCCTATCCTCTATCCTATTCTATCCTCTATCCTATCCTATCCTCTATCCTATCCTATCCTCTACTCTATCCTATCCTCTATCCTATCCTATCCTCTATCCTATCCTATCCTCTATCCTATCCTATCCTCTATCCTATCCTATCCTCTATCCTATCCTATCCTCTATCCTATCCTATCCTCTATCCTATGCTATCCTCTATCCTATCCTATCCTCTATAGTATTCAATCCCCTATCCTATCCTCTATCCGACCCTATCCTCTATTCTATCCTATTCTCTATCCTATCCTATTCTCTATCCTCTCCTCTATCCTATACTATCGTCTATCCTATCCTATCCTCTATCCTATCCAATCGCCTATCCGATCTTCTATCCTATTCAATCCCCTGTCCTATCCTCTATCCTATCCTATCCTCTATCCTATCCTAACCTCTATCCTATCCACTATCAGATTCCTATCCTCTATCCTATCCAATCCTATATCCTATCCTGTATCCCATCCAATCCTCTATCCTATCATATCGTGTATTATATCCTATCCTCTATCCTAACCTATCCTCTATCCTATCCAATCCCCTATCCTATCCGCTATCCTATCCAATCCCCTATCCTATCCTCAATCCTATCCTATCCGATCCTCTATGCTATCCTATCCTCTATAATATCGTATCCTCTATCATATCCTATCCTCTTTCCTATAATATCATCTATCCTATCCTATTCTCTATCTTAACATATCCTATCCTCTATCCTATCCTATGCTCTATCCTACCCTATCCTCTATGTTATCCTATCCTCTAACCTATCCTATCCTCTATCCTATCCTATCCTCTATCCTATCCTCTATCCTATCCTATCCTCTATCCTATCTTATCCTCTATCCTATTCAATCCTCTATCCTATCCTCTATCCTATCCTCTATCCTATCCTCTATCCTATCCTCTATCCTATACTCTATCCTATCCTCTATCCAATCCTCTATCCTATCCTCTATCGTATCCTATTCTCTATCCTATCCAATCCTATATCGTATCCTCTATCCTATCCTATCCTCTATCCTATCCTATCCTGTATCCTATCCTATCCTATCCTCTATCCTATCCTATCCTCTATCCTGTCCTATCCTTTATCCTATCCGATCCTCTATCGCATCCTATTCTCTATGCAATCCTATCCTATTACCTATCGTATCTTATTCTCTATCCTATCCAATCCTATATCGTACCCTCTATTCAATCCTATCCTCTATCCTATCCTATCCTCTATCCTATCCTATCCTCTATCCTATCCTATCCTATACTCTATCCTAACCTGTCTTCTATCCAATCCTATCCTATATCCTATGCTATCCTCAATCCTATCCTGTATCCTATCCAATCCTCTATGCTATCCTATCCTCTATCCTATCCTATCCTCAATCATATCCTACACTCTACCCTATCCTATCCTCTATCCTATCCTATCCTCTATCCTATCCTGTCCTCTATCCTATCCTCTATCCTATCACATCCTCTATCGTATCCTATCCTCTATCCTATCCTATCCTGTATCTTATAATATCCTCTATCCTATCCTATACTCTATCCTATCCCATCCTCTATCCTATCCTATCGTCTATCCTATTATATCCTCTATCCTATCCAATCCTCTATCCTATCCTCTATCCTATCCTCTATCCTATCCTATCCTCAATCCTATCCTATCCCGTATCCTATCCTATCCTCTATCCTATCCTATCCTGTATCGTATCCTACCCTCTATCCTATCCTATCCTATACTCTATCCTAACCTGTCTTCTATCCAATCCTATCCTATATCCTATGCTATCCTCAATCCTATCCTGTATCCTATCCAATCCTCTATGCTATCCTATCCTCTATCCTATCCTATCCTCAATCATATCCTACACTCTACCCTATCCTATCCTCTATCCTATCCTATCCTCTATCCTATCCTGTCCTCTATCCTATCCTCTATCCTATCACATCCTCTATCGTATCCTATCCTCTATCCTATCCTATCCTGTATCTTATAATATCCTCTATCCTATCCTATACTCTATCCTATCCCATCCTCTATCCTATCCTATCGTCTATCCTATTATATCCTCTATCCTATCCAATCCTCTATCCTATCCTCTATCCTATCCTATCCTCAATCCTATCCTATCCCGTATCCTATCCTATCCTCTATCCTATCCTATCCTCTATCCTATCCTATCCTCTATCCTATCCTATCCTCTATCCTATCCTATCCTCTACTCTATCCTATCCTCTATCCTATCCTATCCTCTATCCTATCCTATCCTCTATCCTATCCTATCCTCTATCCTATCCTATCCTCTATCCTATCCTATCCTCTATCCTATCCTATCCTCTATCCTATGCTATCCTGTATCGTATCCTACCCTCTATCCTATCCTATCCTATACTCTATCCTAACCTGTCTTCTATCCAATCCTATCCTATATCCTATGCTATCCTCAATCCTATCCTGTATCCTATCCAATCCTCTATGCTATCCTATCCTCTATCCTATCCTATCCTCAATCATATCCTACACTCTACCCTATCCTATCCTCTATCCTATCCTATCCTCTATCCTATCCTGTCCTCTATCCTATCCTCTATCCTATCACATCCTCTATCGTATCCTATCCTCTATCCTATCCTATCCTGTATCTTATAATATCCTCTATCCTATCCTATACTCTATCCTATCCCATCCTCTATCCTATCCTATCGTCTATCCTATTATATCCTCTATCCTATCCAATCCTCTATCCTATCCTCTATCCTATCCTCTATCCTATCCTATCCTCAATCCTATCCTATCCCGTATCCTATCCTATCCTCTATCCTATCCTATCCTCTATCCTATTCTATCCTCTATCCTATCCTATCCTCTATCCTATCCTATCCTCTACTCTATCCTATCCTCTATCCTATCCTATCCTCTATCCTATCCTATCCTCTATCCTATCCTATCCTCTATCCTATCCTATCCTCTATCCTATCCTATCCTCTATCCTATCCTATCCTCTATCCTATGCTATCCTCTATCCTATCCTATCCTCTATAGTATTCAATCCCCTATCCTATCCTCTATCCGACCCTATCCTCTATTCTATCCTATTCTCTATCCTATCCTATTCTCTATCCTCTCCTCTATCCTATACTATCGTCTATCCTATCCTATCCTCTATCCTATCCAATCGCCTATCCGATCTTCTATCCTATTCAATCCCCTGTCCTATCCTCTATCCTATCCTATCCTCTATCCTATCCTAACCTCTATCCTATCCACTATCAGATTCCTATCCTCTATCCTATCCAATCCTATATCCTATCCTGTATCCCATCCAATCCTCTATCCTATCATATCGTGTATTATATCCTATCCTCTATCCTAACCTATCCTCTATCCTATCCAATCCCCTATCCTATCCGCTATCCTATCCAATCCCCTATCCTATCCTCAATCCTATCCTATCCGATCCTCTATGCTATCCTATCCTCTATAATATCGTATCCTCTATCATATCCTATCCTCTTTCCTATAATATCATCTATCCTATCCTATTCTCTATCTTAACATATCCTATCCTCTATCCTATCCTATGCTCTATCCTACCCTATCCTCTATGTTATCCTATCCTCTAACCTATCCTATCCTCTATCCTATCCTATCCTCTATCCTATCCTCTATCCTATCCTATCCTCTATCCTATCTTATCCTCTATCCTATTCAATCCTCTATCCTATCCTCTATCCTATCCTCTATCCTATCCTCTATCCTATCCTCTATCCTATACTCTATCCTATCCTCTATCCAATCCTCTATCCTATCCTCTATCGTATCCTATTCTCTATCCTATCCAATCCTATATCGTATCCTCTATCCTATCCTATCCTCTATCCTATCCTATCCTGTATCCTATCCTATCCTATCCTCTATCCTATCCTATCCTCTATCCTGTCCTATCCTTTATCCTATCCGATCCTCTATCGCATCCTATTCTCTATCCAATCCTATCCTATTACCTATCGTATCTTATTCTCTATCCTATCCAATCCTATATCGTACCCTCTATTCTATCCTATCCTCTATCCTATCCTATCCTCTATCCTATCCTATCCTCTATCCTATCCTATCCTCTATCCTATCCTATCCTCTATCCTATCCTATCCTCTATCCTATCCTATCCTCTATCCTATGCTATCCTCTATCCTATCCTATCCTCTATAGTATTCAATCCCCTATCCTATCCTCTATCCGACCCTATCCTCTATTCTATCCTATTCTCTATCCTATCCTATTCTCTATCCTATCCTCTATCCTATACTATCGTCTATCCTATCCTATCCTCTATCCTATCCAATCGCCTATCCGATCTTCTATCCTATTCAATCCCCTGTCCTATCCTCTATCCTATCCTATCCACTATCCTATCCTAACCTCTATCCTATCCACTATCAGATTCCTATCCTCTATCCTATCCAATCCTATATCCTATCCTCTATCCCATCCAATCCTCTATCCTATCATATCGTGTATTATATCCTATCCTCTATCCTAACCTATCCTCTATCCTATCCAATCCCCTATCCTATCCGCTATCCTATCCAATCCCCTATCCTATCCTCAATCCTATCCTATCCGATCCTCTATGCTATCCTATCCTCTATAATATCGTATCCTCTATCATATCCTATCCTCTTTCCTATAATATCATCTATCCTATCCTATTGTCTATCTTAACATATCCTATCCTCTATCCTATCCTATGCTCTATCCTATCCTATCCTCTATGTTATCCTATCCTCTAACCTATCCTATCCTCTATCCTATCCTATCCTCTATCCTATACTCTATCCTATCCTATCCTCTATCCTATCTTATCCTCTATCCTATTCAATCCTCTATCCTATCCTCTATCCTATCCTCTATCCTATCCTCTATCCTATCCTCTATCCTATCCTCTATCCTATACTCTATCCTATCCTCTATCCAATCCTCTATCCTATCCTCTATCGTATCCTATTCTCTATCCTATCCAATCCTATATCGTATCCTCTATCCTATCCTATCCTCTATCCTATCCTATACTGTATCCTATCCTATCCTATCCTCTATCCTATCCTATCCTCTATCCTGTCCTATCCTTTATCCTATCCGATCCTCTATCGCATCCTATTCTCTATCCAATCCTATCCTATTACCTATCGTATCTTATTCTCTATCCTATCCAATCCTATATCGTATCCTCTATCCTATCCTATCCTCTATCCTATCCTATCCTCTATCCTATCCTATCCTGTATCCTATCCTATACCTCTATCCTATCCTATCCTCTATCCCATCGTATTCTCTATCCAATCCTATCCTATCCTCTATCGTATCCTATTCTCTATCCTATCCAATCCTATATCGTATCCTCTATCCTATCCTATCCTCTATCCTATCCTATCCTGTATCCTATCCTATCCTATCCTATCCTCTATCCTATCCTATCCTGTATCCTATCCTATCCTATCCTATCCTCTATCCTATCCTATCCTCTATCCTATCCTATCCTCTATCCTATCCTATCCTCTATCCTATCCTATCCTCTATCCTATCCTATCCTCAATCCTATCCTATCCTCTATCCTGTCCTATCATCTCCTCTATCCTATCCTATCATCTATCCCATCCTATTCTCTATCCAATCCTATCCTATCCTCTATCGTATCCTATTCTCTATCCTATCCAATCCTATATCGTATCCTCTATCCTATCCTATCCTGTATCCTATCCTATCCTATCCTCTATCCTATCCTATCCTCTATGCTATCCTATCCTCTATCCTATCCTATCCTCTATCCTATCCTATCCTCTATCCTACCCTATCCTCTATCCTATCCTACCCTCTATCCTACCCTATCCTCTATCCTATCCTATCCTCTATCCTATCCTATCCTCTATCCTATCCTATCCTCTATCCGATCCTATAATCTATCCAATCCTATACTATCCTCTATCGTATCCTACTCTCTATCCTATCCAATCCTATATCGTATCCTCTATCCAATCCTATCCTCTATCCTGTCCTATCCTCTATCCTATCCTATCCTCTATCCCATCCTATTCTCTATCCAATCCTATCCTATTTCCTATCGTATCTTATTCTCTATCCTATACAATCCTATATCGTATCCTCTATCCTATCCTATCCTCTATCCAATCCTATAATGTATCCTATCCTACCCTACACTCTATCCTATCCTATCCTCTATCCTATCCAATCCTCTATCCTATCCTATCCTCTATCCTATCCTATCCTCTATCCTATCCTATCCTGTATCCTATCCTATCATCTATCCTATCGAATCCTCTATCCTATCCTATCCTCTATCCTATCCTATCCTCTATCCTATCCTATCCTCTATCCTATCCTATCCTGTATCCTATACTATCGTCTATAATATCCTATCCTCTATCCTATCCTATCCTCTATCCTATCATATCCTTTATCCTATACTATCCTCTATCCTATCCTATCCTCTATCCTATCCTATTCTCTATCCTATCCTATCCTGTATCCTATCCTATCCTCTATAATATCCTATCCTCTATCGTATCCTATTCTCTATCCTATCCAATCCTATATCGTATCCTCTATCCTATCCTATCCTCTATCCTATCCTATCCTGTATCCTATCCTATCCTATCCTATCCTCTATCCTATCCTATCCTCTATCCTATCCTATCCTCTATCATATCATATCCTCTATCCTATCCTATCCTCTATCCTATCCTATCCTCTATCCTATCCTATCCTCTATCCTATCCTATCCTCTATCCTATCCTATCCTCTATCCTATCCTATCCTCTATCCGATCCTATAATCTATCCAATCCTATACTATCCTCTATCGTATCCTACTCTCTATCCTGTCCAATCCTATATCGTATCCTCTATCCTATCCTATCCTCTATCCTGTCCTATCCTCTATCCTATCCTATCCTCTATCCCATCCTATTCTCTATCCAATCCTATCCTATTCCCTATCGTATCTTATTCTCTATCCTATACAATCCTATATCGTATCCTCTATCCTATCCTATCCTCTATCCAATCCTATTATGTATCCTATCCTACCCTACACTCTATCCTATCCTATCCTCTATCCTATCCAATCCTCTATCCTATCCTATCCTCTATCATATCCTATCCTCTATCCTATCCTATCCTGTATCCTATCCTATCATCTATCCTATCGAATCCTCTATCCTATCCTATCCACTATCCTATCCTATCCTCTATCCTATCCTATCCTCTATCCTATCCTATCCTGTATCCTATACTATCGTCTATAATATCCTATCCTCTATCCTATCCTATCCTCTATCCTATCATATCCTTTATCCTATCCTATCCTCTATCCTATCCTATCCTCTATCCTATCCTATCCTCTATCCTATCCTATCCTGTATCCTATCCTATCCTCTATAATATCCTATTATCTATCGTATCCTATTCTCTATCCTATCCAATCCTATATCGTATCCTCTATCCTATCCTATCCTCTATCCCATCCTATCCTGTATCCTATCCTATCCTCTATCCTATCATATCCTCTATCCTATTCTATCCACTATCCTATCCTATCCTCTATCCTATCCTATCCTCTATCCTATCCTATCCTGTATCCTATACTATCGTCTATAATATCCTATCCTCTATCCTATCCTATCCTCTATCCTATCCTATCCTGTATCCTATCCTATCCTCTATAATATCCTATTATCTATCGTATCCTATTTTCTATCCTATCCAATCCTATATCGTATCCTCTATCCTATCCTATCCTCTATCCCATCCTATCCTGTATCCTATCCTATCCTCTATCCTATCATATCCTCTATCCTATTCTATACTCTATCATATCCTTTCCGATATCCTATCCTATCCTATCGTCTATCCTATCCAATCCTATATCCTATCCTCTATCCTACCCTATCCTCTATCCTATCCTATCCTCTATACTATCCTATCCTCAATCCTATCCTGTCCTCAATTCTATGCTATACTCCATCCTATCCTCTCCGCTATCCTATCCTATCCTCTATCCTATAATATCCTCTATCCTATCCAATCCTCTATCCCATCCTCTATCCTATTCTCTATCCAATCCTATCCTCTATCCTATCCTCTATCCCGTCCTATTCTCTATTATATCCAATACTCGATCCTATTCTATCATCTATCCGATCGTATCCTCTATCCTATCCTATCCTCTATCCTATAATCTATCCTCAATCCTATCCTCTATCCTATCCTATCCTCTATAGTATCCTATCCTCTATCACATCCTATCCTCTTTCCTTTAATATCATCTATCCTATCCTATCCTCTACAATATCCTATCCTCTTTCCTTTAATATCATCTATCCTATCCTATTCTCAATCCTATCCTCTCCTCTATCCTATCCTATCCTGTATCCTATCGTATCCTCTATCCTATCCTATCCTCTATCCTATCGTATCCTCTATCCTATCCTATCCTCTATCCTATCCTATCCTCGATAATATCGTATTCTCCATCCTATCCTATCCTCTTTCCTATCCTATCCGCAATCCTAACCTATCCTCTATACTATCCGATCCTCTATCCTATCCTATCCTTTATAATATAGTATGCTCTATCATATCCTATCCTCTATCCTATCCTATTCTCTATCCTAAGCTCTATCCTATCCTATCCTCTATCCCATCCTATCCTCTATCCTATTCAATACCTTATAATATCCTATTCTCTATCATAACCTATCCTCTATAAGATCTTATTCTCTATAATATCATATCATCCATCCTATCAAATCGTCTTTCCTATACTATCCTAAATCCTATCCTATCCTCTATCCTATACGATCCTCAATCCTATCCTATCCTCTATCCTATCCTATCGTCTATCCTATTATATCCTCTATCCTATCCAATCCTCTATCCTATCCTCTATCCTATCCTCTATCCTATCCTATCCTCAATCCTATCCTATCCCGTATCCTATCCTATCCTCTATCCTATCCTATCCTCAATCCTATCCTATCCCGTATCCTATCCTATCCTCTATCCTATCCTATCCTATATACTATTATATAATATCCTCTTTCCTATCCTCTATCCTATCCTCTATCCTATCCTATCCTCAATCCTACCCTATCCACTATCCTACCCTATCCTCTAACCTATCCTATCCTCTATCCTATCCTATCCTCTATCCTATCGTATCCTATATCCTATCACATCCTCTATCGTATCCTATCCTCTATCCTATCCTATCCTGTATCCTATAATATCCTCTATCCTATCCTATACTCTATCCTATCTCATTCTCTATCTTATCCTATCGTCTATCCTATTATATCCTCTATCCTATCCAATCCTCTATCCTATCCTCTATCCTATCCTCTATCCTATCCTATCCTGAATCCTATCCTATCCCGTATCCTATCCTATCCTCTATCCTATCCTATCCTCTATCCTACCCTCTGTCCTATCCTATCCTCTATCCTATCGTATCCTCTATCCTATCGTATCCTCTATCCTATCCTATCCTCTATCCTATCCCATCTTCTATCATATCCTGCCCACTATCCTATCCTATCCTCCATCCTATTTTATCCTCTATCCTGTCCAATCTTCTATCCTATCCTCTATCCTATCCTATCCTCTATCCTATCCTATCCTCTATCCTATCCATTCCTCTGTTCTATAATATCCTCTATCCTATCCCATCCTCTACCTTATAATATCGTCTATCCTATCCTATCGTATATCCTATAATATCCTTTATCCTATCCTATCCTCTATCCTATCCTATCCTCTATCCTATCCTATCCTCTATCCTATCCTATCCCGTATCCTATCCTATCCTCTATCCTATCCTATCCTCAATCCTATCCTATCCCGTATCCTATCCTATCCTCTATCCTATCCTATCCTCTATCCTATCCTATCCTATATACTATTATATAATATCCTCTTTCCTATCCTCTATCCTATCCTCTATCCTATCCTATCCTCAATCCTACCCTATCCACTACCCTACCCTATCCTCTAACCTATCCTATCCTCAATCTTATCCTATCCTCTTCCCTATCCTTTCCTCTATCCTATCCTATCCTCTATCCTATCGTATCCTCTATCCTATCCCATACTCTATCCTATCCTATCCTCTATCCTATCGTATCCTATATCCTATCACATCCTCTATCGTATCCTATCCTCTATCCTATCCTATCCTGTATCCTATAATATCCTCTATCCTATCCTATACTCTATCCTATCTCATTCTCTATCTTATCCTATCGTCTATCCTATTATATCCTCTATCCTATCCAATCCTCTATCCTATCCTCTATCCTATCCTCTATCCTATCCTATCCTGAATCCTATCCTATCCCGTATCCTATCCTATCCTCTATCCTATCCTATCCTCTATCCTACCCTCTGTCCTATCCTATCCTCTATCCTATCGTATCCTCTATCCTATCGTATCCTCTATCCTATCGTATCCTCTATCCTATCCTATCCTCTATCCTATCCCATCCTCTATCATATCCTGCCCACTATCCTATCCTATCCTCCATCCTATATTATCCTCTATCCTGTCCAATCTTCTATCCTATCCCCTATCCTATCCTATCCTCTATCCTATCCTATCCTCTATCCTATCCATTCCTCTGTTCTATAATATCCTCTATCCTATTTCATCCTCTACCTTATAATATCGTCTATCCTATCCTATCGTATATCCTATAATATCCTTTATCCAATCCTATACTCTATACTATCCTATCCTCCGTCCGATCCTATCCTCTATCCTATCCTATCCTCTATCCTATCCTATCCTCTATCCTATCCTATCCTCTATCCTATCCTATCCTCTATTCTATCCTATCCTCTATCCTATCCTATCCTATCCTCTATCCTATCCTATCCTCTATCCTATCCTATCCTCTATCCTATCCTATCCTCTATCCTATCCTATCCTCTATCCTATCCTATCCTCTATCCTATGCTATCCTCTATCCTATCCTATCCTCTATAGTATCCAATCCCCTATCCTATCCTCTATCCTATCCTATCCTGTATCGTATCCTACCCTCTATCCTATCCTATCCTATACTCTATCCTAACCTGTCTTCTATCCAATCCTATCCTATATCCTATGCTATCCTCAATCCTATCCTGTATCCTATCCAATCCTCTATGCTATCCTATCCTCTATCCTATCCTATCCTCAATCATATCCTACACTCTACCCTATCCTATCCTCTATCCTATCCTATCCTCTATCCTATCCTGTCCTCTATCCTATCCTCTATCCTATCACATCCTCTATCGTATCCTATCCTCTATCCTATCCTATCCTGTATCTTATAATATCCTCTATCCTATCCTATACTCTATCCTATCCCATCCTCTATCCTATCCTATCGTCTATCCTATTATATCCTCTATCCTATCCAATCCTCTATCCTATCCTCTATCCTATCCTCTATCCTATCCTATCCTCAATCCTATCCTATCCCGTATCCTATCCTATCCTCTATCCTATCCTATCCTCTATCCTATCCTATCCTCTATCCTATCCTATCCTCTATCCTATCCTATCCTCTATTCTATCCTATCCTCTATCCTATCCTATCCTCTATCCTATCCTATCCTCTATCCTATCCTATCCTCTATCCTATCCTATCCTCTATCCTATCCTATCCTCTATCCTATCCTATCCTCTATCCTATCCTATCCTCTATCCTATGCTATCCTCTATCCTATCCTATCCTCTATAGTATCCAATCCCCTATCCTATCCTCTATCCGACCCTATCCTCTATTCTATCCTATTCTCTATCCTATCCTATTCTCTATCCTATCCTCTATCCTATACTATCGTCTATCCTATCCTATCCTCTATCCTATCCAATCGCCTATCCGATCTTCTATCCTATTCAATCCCCTGTCCTATCCTCTATCCTATCCTATCCTCTATCCTATCCTAACCTCTATCCTATCCACTATCAGATTCCTATCCTCTATCCTATCCAATCCTATATCCTATCCTCTATCCCATCCAATCCTCTATCCTATCATATCGTGTATTATATCCTATCCTCTATCCTAACCTATCCTCTATCCTATCCAATCCCCTATCCTATCCGCTATCCTATCCAATCCCCTATCCTATCCTCAATCCTATCCTATCCGATCCTCTATGCTATCCTATCCTCTATAATATCGTATCCTCTATCATATCCTATCCTCTTTCCTATAATATCATCTATCCTATCCTATTCTCTATCTTAACATATCCTATCCTCTATCCTATCCTATGCTCTATCCTATCCTATCCTCTATGTTATCCTATCCTCTAACCTATCCTATCCTCTATCCTATCCTATCCTCTATCCTATCCTCTATCCTATCCTATCCTCTATCCTATCTTATCCTCTATCCTATTCAATCCTCTATCCTATCCTCTATCCTATCCTCTATCCTATCCTCTATCCTATCCTCTATCCTATCCTCTATCCTATCCTCTATCCTATCCTCTATCCTATCCTCTATCCTATCCTCTATCCAATCCTCTATCCTATCCTCTATCGTATCCTATTCTCTATCCTATCCAATCCTATATCGTATCCTCTATCCTATCCTATCCTCTATCCTATCCTAACCTGTATCCTATCCTATCCTATCCTCTATCCTATCCTATCTTCTATCCTATCCTATCCTCTATCCTATCCTATCCTCTATCCCGTCCTATTCTCTATCCTATCTAATACTCGATCCTATTCTATCATCTATAATATCGTATCCTCTATCCTATCCTATCCTCTATCCTATCCACTCCTCTATCCTATCCTATCCTGTATCCTATCCTATACCTCTATCCTATCCTATCCTCTATCCCATCCTATTCTCTATCCAATCCTATCCTATCCTCTATCGTATCCTATTCTCTATCCTATCCAATCCTATATCGTATCTTCTATCCTATCCTATCCTCTATCCTATCCTATCCCGTATCCTATCCTATTCTATCCTATCCTCTATCCTATCCTATCCTCTATCCTATCCTATCCTATCCTCTATCCTATCCTATCCTCTATCCTATCCTATCCTCTATCGTATCCTATCCTCAATCCTATCCTATCCTCTATCCTATCCTATCCTCAATCCTATCCTCTCCTCTATCCTGTCCTATCCTCTCCTCTATCCTATCCTATCCTCTATCCCATCCTATTCTCTATCCAATCCTATCCTATCCTCTATCGTATCCTATTCTCTATCCTATCCAATCCTATATCGTATCCTCTATCCTATCCTATCCTCTATCCTATCCTATCCTGTATCCTATCCTATCCTATCCTCTATCCTATCCTATCCTCTATGCTATTCTATCCTCTATCCTATCCTATCCTCTATCCTATCCTATCCTCTATCCTATCCTATCCTCTATCCTATCCTATCCTCTATCCTATCCTATCCTCTATCCTATCCTATCCTCTATCCTATCCTATCCTCTATCCGATCCTATAAACTATCCAATCCTATACTATCCTCTATCGTATCCTACTGTCTATCCTATCCAATCCTATATCGTATCGTCTATCCTATCCTATCCTCTATCCTGTCCTATCCTTTATCCTATCCGATCCTCTATCCCATCCTATTCTCTATCCAATCCTATCCTATTCCCTATCGTATCTTATTCTCTATCCTATCCAATCCTATATCGTATCCTCTATCCTATCCTATCCTCTATCCTATCCTATCCTCTATCCTATCCTATCCTGTATCCTATCCTATCCTATACTCTATCCTATCCTATCCTCTATCCTATCCTATCCTCTATCCTATCCACTCCTCTATCCTATCCACTCCTCTATCCTATCCTATCCTCTATCCTATCCTATCCTGTATCCTATCCTATACCTCTATCCTATCCTATCCTCTATCCCATCGTATTCTCTATCCAATCCTATCCTATCCTCTATCGTATCCTATTCTCTATCCTATCCAATCCTATATCGTATCCTCTATCCTATCCTATCCTCTATCCTATCCTATCCTGTATCCTATCCTATCCTATCCTATCCTCTATCCTATCCTATCCTGTATCCTATCCTATCCAATCCTATCCTCTATCCTATCCTATCCTCTATCCTATCCTATCCTCTATCCTATCCTATCCTCTATCCTATCCTATCCTCTATCCTATCCTATCCTCTATCCTATCCTATCCTCTATCCTATCCTATCCTCTATCCGATCCTATAATCTATCCAATCCTATACTATCCTCTATCGTATCCTACTCTCTATCCTATCCAATCCTATATCGTATCCTCTATCCAATCCTATCCTCTATCCTGTCCTATCCTCTATCCTATCCTATCCTCTATCCCATCCTATTCTCTATCCAATCCTATCCTATTTCCTATCGTATCTTATTCTCTATCCTATACAATCCTATATCGTATCCTCTATCCTATCCTATCCTCTATCCAATCCTATAATGTATCCTATCCTACCCTACACTCTATCCTATCCTATCCTCTATCCTATCCAATCCTCTATCCTATCCTATCCTCTATCCTATCCTATCCTCTATCCTATCCTATCCTGTATCCTATCCTATCATCTATCCTATCGAATCCTCTATCCTATCCTACCCTCTGTCCTATCCTATCCTCTATCCTATCGTATCCTCTATCCTATCGTATCCTCTATCCTATCGTATCCTCTATCCTATCCTATCCTCTATCCTATCCCATCCTCTATCATATCCTGCCCACTATCCTATCCTATCCTCCATCCTATATTATCCTCTATCCTGTCCAATCTTCTATCCTATCCCCTATCCTATCCTATCCTCTATCCTATCCTATCCTCTATCCTATCCATTCCTCTGTTCTATAATATCCTCTATCCTATCCCATCCTCTACCTTATAATATCGTCTATCCTATCCTATCGTATATCCTATAATATCCTTTATCCAATCCTATACTCTATACTATCCTATCCTCCGTCCGATCCTATCCTCTATCCTATCCTATCCTCTATCCTATCCTATCCTCTATCCTATCCTATCCTCTATCCTATCCTATCCTCTATTCTATCCTATCCTCTATCCTATCCTATCCTCTATCCTATCCTATCCTCTATCCTATCCTATCCTCTATCCTATCCTATCCTCTATCCTATCCTATCCTCTATCCTATCCTATCCTCTATCCTATCCTATCCTCTATCCTATCCTATCCTCTATCCTATGCTATCCTCTATCCTATCCTATCCTCTATAGTATCCAATCCCCTATCCTATCCTCTATCCTATCCTATCCTGTATCGTATCCTACCCTCTATCCTATCCTATCCTATACTCTATCCTAACCTGTCTTCTATCCAATCCTATCCCATATCCTATGCTATCCTCAATCCTATCCTGTATCCTATCCAATCCTCTATGCTATCCTATCCTCTATCCTATCCTATCCTCAATCATATCCTACACTCTACCCTATCCTATTCTCTATCCTATCCTATCCTCTATCCTATCCTGTCCTCTATCCTATCCTCTATCCTATCACATCCTCTATCGTATCCTATACTCTATCCTATCCTATCCTGTATCTTATAATATCCTCTATCCTATCCTATACTCTATCCTATCCCATCCTCTATCCTATCCTATCGTCTATCCTATTATATCCTCTATCCTATCCAATCCTCTATCCTATCCTCTATCCTATCCTCTATCCTATCCTATCCTCAATCCTATCCTATCCCGTATCCTATCCTATCCTCTATCCTATCCTATCCTCTATCCTATCCTATCCTCTATCCTATCCTATCCTCTATCCTATCCTATCCTCTATTCTATCCTATCCTCTATCCTATCCTATCCTCTATCCTATCCTATCCTCTATCCTATCCTATCCTCTATCCTATCCTATCCTCTATCCTATCCTATCCTCTATCCTATCCTATCCTCTATCCTATGCTATCCTCTATCCTATCCTATCCTCTATAGTATCCAATCCCCTATCCTACCCTCTATCCGACCCTATCCTCTATTCTATCCTATTCTCTATCCTATCCTATTCTCTATCCTATCCTCTATCCTATACTATCGTCTATCCTATCCTATCCTCTATCCTATCCAATCGCCTATCCGATCTTCTATCCTATTCAATCCCCTGTCCTATCCTCTATCCTATCCTATCCTCTATCCTATCCTAACCTCTATCCTATCCACTATCAGATTCCTATCCTCTATCCTATCCAATCCTATATCCTATCCTCTATCCCATCCAATCCTCTATCCTATCATATCGTGTATTATATCCTATCCTCTATCCTAACCTATCCTCTATCCTATCCAATCCCCTATCCTATCCGCTATCCTATCCAATCCCCTATCCTATCCTCAATCCTATCCTATCCGATCCTCTATGCTATCCTATCCTCTATAATATCGTATCCTCTATCATATCCTATCCTCTTTCCTATAATATCATCTATCCTATCCTATTCTCTATCTTAACATATCCTATCCTCTATCCTATCCTATGCTCTATCCTATCCTATCCTCTATGTTATCCTATCCTCTAACCTATCCTATCCTCTATCCTATCCTATCCTCTATCCTATCCTCTATCCTATCCTATCCTCTATCCTATCTTATCCTCTATCCTATTCAATCCTCTATCCTATCCTCTATCCTATCCTCTATCCTATCCTCTATCCTATCCTCTATCCTATCCTCTATCCTATCCTCTATCCTATCCTCTATCCTATCCTCTATCCTATCCTCTATCCAATCCTCTATCCTATCCTCTATCGTATCCTATTCTCTATCCTATCCAATCCTATATCGTATCCTCTATCCTATCCTATCCTCTATCCTATCCTAACCTGTATCCTATCCTATCCTATCCTCTATCCTATCCTATCTTCTATCCTATCCTATCCTCTATCCTATCCTATCCTCTATCCCGTCCTATTCTCTATCCTATCTAATACTCGATCCTATTCTATCATCTATAATATCGTATCCTCTATCCTATCCTATCCTCTATCCTATCCACTCCTCTATCCTATCCTATCCTGTATCCTATCCTATACCTCTCTCCTATCCTATCCTCTATCCCATCCTATTCTCTATCCAATCCTATCCTATCCTCTATCGTATCCTATTCTCTATCCTATCCAATCCTATATCGTATCTTCTATCCTATCCTATCCTCTATCCTATCCTATCCCGTATCCTATCCTATTCTATCCTATCCTCTATCCTATCCTATCCTCTATCCTATCCTATCCTCTATCCTATCCTATCCTATCCTCTATCCTATCCTATCCTCTATCCTATCCTATCCTCTATCGTATCCTATCCTCAATCCTATCCTATCCTCTATCCTATCCTATCCTCAATCCTATCCTCTCCTCTATCCTGTCCTATCCTCTCCTCTATCCTATCCTATCCTCTATCCCATCCTATTCTCTATCCAATCCTATCCTATCCTCTATCGTATCCTATTCTCTATCCTATCCAATCCTATATCGTATCCTCTATCCTATCCTATCCTCTATCCCATCCTATTCTCTATCCAATCCTATCCTATCCTCTATCGTATCCTATTCTCTATCCTATCCAATCCTATATCGTATCTTCTATCCTATCCTATCCTCTATCCTATCCTATCCTCTCCTCTATCCTGTCCTATCCTCTCCTCTATCCTATCCTATCCTCTATCCCATCCTATTCTCTATCCAATCCTATCCTATCCTCTATCGTATCCTATTCTCTATCCTATCCAATCCTATATCGTATCCTCTATCCTATCCTATCCTCTATCCTATCCTATCCTGTATCCTATCCTATCCTATCCTCTATCCTATCCTATCCTCTATCCTATCCTATCCTCTATCCTATCCTATCCTCTATCCTATCCTATCCTCTATCCTATCCTATCCTCTATCCTATCCTATCCTCTATCCTATCCTATCCTCTATCCTATCCTATCCTCTATCCTATCCTATCCTCTATCCGATCCTATAAACTATCCAATCCTATACTATCCTCTATCGTATCCTACTGTCTATCCTATCCAATCCTATATCGTATCGTCTATCCTATCCTATCCTCTATCCTGTCCTATCCTTTATCCTATCCGATCCTCTATCCCATCCTATTCTCTATCCAATCCTATCCTATTCCCTATCGTATCTTATTCTCTATCCTATCCAATCCTATATCGTATCCTCTATCCTATCCTATCCTCTATCCTATCCTATCCTCTATCCTATCCTATCCTGTATCCTATCCTATCCTATACTCTATCCTATCCTATCCTCTATCCTATCCTATCCTCTATCCTATCCACTCCTCTATCCTATCCACTCCTCTATCCTATCCTATCCTCTATCCTATCCTATCCTGTATCCTATCCTATACCTCTATCCTATCCTATCCTCTATCCCATCGTATTCTCTATCCAATCCTATCCTATCCTCTATCGTATCCTATTCTCTATCCTATCCAATCCTATATCGTATCCTCTATCCTATCCTATCCTCTATCCTATCCTATCCTGTATCCTATCCTATCCTATCCTATCCTCTATCCTATCCTATCCTGTATCCTATCCTATCCTATCCTATCCTCTATCCTATCCTATCCTCTATCCTATCCTATCCTCTATCCTATCCGGTATCCTATCCTATCCTCTATCCTATCCTATCCTCAATCCTATCCTATCCTCTATCCTGTCCTATCATCTCCTCTATCCTATCCTATCATCTATCCCATCCTATTCTCTATCCAATCCTATCCTATCCTCTATCGTATCCTATTCTCTATCCTATCCAATCCTATATCGTATCCTCTATCCTATCCTATCCTCTATCCTATCCTATCCTATCCTCTATCCTATCCTATCCTCAATCCTATCCTATCCTCTATCCTGTCCTATCATCTCCTCTATCCTATCCTATCCTCTATCCTATCCAATCCTCTATCCTATCCTATCCTCTATCCTATCCTATCCTCTATCCTATCCTATCCTGTATCCTATCCTATCATCTATCCTATCGAATCCTCTATCCTATCCTATCCTCTATCCTATCCTATCCTCTATCCTATCCTATCCTGTATCCTATACTATCGTCTATAATATCCTATCCTCTATCCTATCTTATCCTCTATCCTATCATATCCTTTATCCTATCCTATCCTCTATCCTATCCTATCCTCTATCCTATCCTATCCTCTATCCTATCCTATCCTGTATCCTATCCTATCCTCTATAATATCCTATCCTCTATCGTATCCTATTCTCTATCCTATCCAATCCTATATCGTATCCTCTATCCTATCCTATCCTCTATCCTATCCTATCCTCTATCCTATCCTATCCTGTATCCTATCCTATCCTATATTATCCTCTATCCTATCCTATCCTCTATCCTATCCTATCCTCTATCCTATCATATCCTCTATCCTATCCTATCCTCTATCCTATCCTATCCTCTATCCTATCCTATCCTCTATCCTATCCTATCCTCTATCCTATCCTATCCTCTATCCTATCCTATCCTCTATCCTATCCTATCCTCTATCCTATCCTATCCTCTATCCGATCCTATAATCTATCCAATCCTATACTATCCTCTATCGTATCCTACTCTCTATCCTGTCCAATCCTATATCGTATCCTCTATCCTATCCTATCCTCTATCCTGTCCTATCCTCTATCCTATCCTATCCTCTATCCCATCCTATTCTCTATCCAATCCTATCCTATTCCCTATCGTATCTTATTCTCTATCCTATACAATCCTATATCGTATCCTCTATCCTATCCTATCCTCTATCCAATCCTATAATGTATCCTATCCTACCCTACACTCTATCCTATCCTATCCTCTATCCTATCCAATCCTCTATCCTATCCTATCCTCTATCATATCCTATCTTCTATCGTATCCTATCCTCTACCCTATCCAATCCTATATCCTATCCTATCCGCTATCCTATCCTATCATCTATCCTATCGTATCCTCTATCCTATCCTATCGTATCCTATCCTCTATCCTATCCTTCCTATCCTCTATCCTATCCACTCCTCTACCCTATCCTATCCTCTATCCTATCCTATCCTGTATCCTATTCTATCCTCTATCCTATCCTATCCTATCCTATCCTCTATCCTATCCTATCCTCTATCCTATACTCCATCCTATCCTATCATCCATTCTATCCTATCCTGTTTTCGATCCAATCCGCTATCATATCCTCTATTCTATCCTCTATCCTACCCTATCCTCTATCCTATCCTATCCTCTATCCTATCCATACCTCTATCATATCCTATCATCCATCCTAACATATCCTCTATCCTATCCTAACCTATCGTCCATCCTATCCTATCCTAACCTATCGTCCATCCTATCCTATCCTCTATCCTATCCTATCCTCTATCCTATCCTATCCTCTATCCTATCCTAACCTCTATCCTATCCTATCCAATATAGTATCCTCTATCCTATCTTACCCTCTATCCTATAATATTCTATATCCTATCCTATTCTCTATCCTATCCTATACTGTATACTATCCTATCCTCTATCCTATCCTATCCGCTATCCAATCCTATCATCTATCCTAACCTATGCGCTATCCAATCCTATCCTTAATCCTCTCCTATCCTCTATCCTATCCTTTCCTCTGTTCTATCCTATCCTCTATCCTATCCTATCCCCTATCCTATCCTATCCTGTATCCTATCCTATCCTCAATCCTATCCTATCCTATATACTATCCTCTATCCTATCTTACCCTCTATCCTATAATATTCTATATCCTATCCTATTCTCTATCCTATCGTATACTGTATACTATCCTATCCTCTATCCTATCCTATCCGCTATTAAATCCTATCCTCTATCCTATCCTATGGGCTATCCAATCCTATCCTCAATCCTCTCCTATCCTCTATGATATCCTATCCTCTATCGTATCCTATCATCTATCCTATAATATCCCATATCCTATCCTATCCTCTATCCTATCCTATCCTTAATCCCATCGTATTCACTATCCTATCCTATCCTCTATCCAATCCTATCCTCTATCAGATCTTATTCTTAATAATATCATATCATCCATGCTATCCTATTCTCTTTCCTATCCTATCCTCAATCCTATCCTATCCTCTATCCTATCCGATCTTCTATCCTATCCTATCCTCTATAATATCGTATCCTCCATCCTATCCTATCCTCTTTCCTATTCTGTCCTCAATCCTATCCTGTTCTCTATCCTATCCGATCCTCTATCCTATCCTATCCTTTATAATATAGTATGCTCTATCATATCCTATACTCCTTCCTATAATATCATCTATCCTATCCTATTTTCTAACCTATCATATCCCCTATCCTATAATATCCCCTATCCTATCCAATCCTCTATCCCATACTCTACCTTATTCTCTATCCTATCCTCTATCCTATCCTATCCTCTATCCCATCCTATCCTCTATCCTATCCTATCCTCTATAATATCCTATCCTCTATCATATCCTATCCTCTATCCTATCCAATCCTATATCCTATCGTCCATCCGACCCTATCCTCTATCCTATCCTATCCTCTTTCCTATCCTCTGTCCTATCCTCTCCTCTATCCTATCCTATCCTCTATCCTATCGTATCCTCTATCCTATCCTATCCTCTATCCTAATGTATCCTCTATCCTATCCTATCCTCTATCCTATCCTATCCTCGATAATATCGTATTCTCCATCCTATCCTATCCTCTTTCCTATCCTATCCGCAATCCTAACCTATCCTCTATACTATCCGATCCTCTATCCTATCCTATCCTTCATAATATAGTATGCTCTATCATATCCTATCCTCCTTCCTATAATATCATCTATCCTATCCTATCCTCTATCCTATCCTATTCTCTATCCTAACCTCTATCCTATCCTATCCTCTATCCCATCCTATCCTCTATCCTATCCAATCCCCTATCCTATCCTCTATCGTATCCGATCCTCTATCCTATCCTATCGTGTATATTATCGTATCCTCTATCCTATCCTACCCTCTATCCTATAATATCATCTATCCTATCCTATCCTCTATCCTAACCTATCCTCAAACCTATCCTATCCTCAATCCTATCCTATCCTCCATCCTATCCTATCCTCTATCCTATTCTATCCTCTATCTTATCCTATCCTCTATCCTTTCCCATCCTCTATCCTATCCTATCCTCTATCCTATCCTATCCTCTATCCTATCCTGTCCTCTATCGTCTCCTATCCTCTATCCTATCCAATCCCCTATCCTATCCTCCATCCTATCCTATCCTCTATAATATCGTGTCCTCTATTCTATCCTATCCTCTATCCTCTCCTATCATCTATCCTATCGAATCCCCTATCCTATCCTCTATCCTATCCTATCCTCTATCCTATCCTGTCCTCTATCGTCTCCTATCCTCTATCCTATCCAATCCCCTATCCTATCCCCCATCCTATCCTATCCTCTATAATATCGTGTCCTCTATTCTATCCTATCCTCTATCCTCTCTTATCCTCTATCCTATCGAATCCCCTATCCTATCCTCTATCCTATCCTATCCTCTATCCTATATTATCCTCTACCCTATCCTGTCCTCTATCGTCTCCTATCCTCTATCCTATCCAATCCCCTATCCTATACTTTATCCTATCCTCTATCCTATCCTCTATCCTATCCTATCCCCTATCCTATCCAATCCCCTATCCTATCCTCTATCCTATCCTATTCTCTATCCTATCCGTTCCTCTACCTTATCCTCTATTCTATCTTATCCTCTATCCTATCCTATTCTCAATCCTATTTTATCCTCTATCGTATCCTATCCTCTATCCTATCCTGTCCTCTATCGTCTCCTATCCTCTATCCTATCCAATCCCCTATCCTATCCTCCATCCTATCCTATCCTCTATAATATCGTGTCCTCTATTCTATCCTATCCTCTATCCTCTCCTATCATCTATCCTATCGAATCCCCGATCCTATCCTCTATCCTATCCTATCCTCTATCCTATCCTATCCTCTATCCTATCCTGTCCTCTATCGTCTCCTATCCTCTATCCTATCCAATTCCCTATGCTATCCTCTATCCTATCCTATCCTCTATCCTATATTATCCTCTACCCTATCCTGTCCTCTATCGTCTCCTATCCTCTAACCTATCCAATCCCCTATCCTATACTTTATCCTATCCTCTATCCTATCCTCTATCCTATCCTATCCCCTATCCTATCCAATCCCCTATCCTATCCTCTATCCTATCCTATTCTCTATCCTATCCGTTCCTCTACCTTATCCTCTATTCTATCTTATCCTCTATCCTATCCTATTCTCAATCCTATTTTATCCTCTATCGTATCCTATCCTCTATCCTATCCTATCCTCTATCCTATCCTATCCTCTATTATATCCTATCCTCTATCCTATCCTATCCTCTATCCTATCCTATCCTCTATCCTATCCTGTCCTCTATCCTATCCTGTCCTCTATCGTCTCCTATCCTCTATCCTATCCAATCCCCTATCCTATCCTCCATCCTATCCTATCCTCTATAATATCGTGTCCTCTATTCTATCCTATCCTCTATCCTCTCCTATCCTCTATCCTATCGAATCCCCTATCCTATCCTCTATCCTATCCTATCCTATCCTCTATCCTCTCCTATCCTCTACCCTATCCTATTCTCTATCCTATCCTATCCTCTAACCTATCCTATCCCCTATCCTATCCTATCCTCTATCCTATCCTATCCTCTATCCTATCCTCTATCCTATCCTATCCTCTATCCTATCCTATCCTCTATCCTATCCTATCCTCTATCCTATCCTATCCTCTATCCTATCCTATCCTCTATCCTATCCTATCCTCTATCCTATCCTATCCTCTATCCTATCCTATCCTCTATCCTATCCTATCCTCTATAATATCGTATCCTCTATCATATTCTATCCTCTATCCTATAATATCATCTATCCAATCCTATTCTCTATCCAACTCTATCCTCTATCCTATCCTATTCTCTATCCTATCCGTTCCTCTACCTTATCCTCTATCCGATCCTATCCTCTATCCTATCCAATCCCCTATCCTATCCTCTATCCTATCCTATCCTCTATCCTATCCTATCCTATCCTCTATCCTATCCTATCCTCTATAATATCGTATCCTCTATCATATTCTATCCTCTATCCTATAATATCATCTATTAAATCCTATTCTCTATCCTACTCTATCCTCTATCCGATCCTATCCTCTATCCTATCCAATCCCCTATCCTATCCTCTATCCTATCCTATCCTCTATAATATCGTATCATCTATCCTATCCTATCCTCTATCCTCTCCCATCCTCTATCCTATCGAATCCCCTATCCTATCCTCTATCTTATGCTATCCTCTATCCTATCCTATCCTCTATCCTATCCTATCCTCTATCCTATCCTGTCCTCTATCGTCTCCTATCCTCTATCCTATCCAATCCCCTATCCTATCCTCTATCCTATCCTATCCTATCCTCTATCCTATCCTATCCTCTACCCTATCCTATTCTCTATCCTATCCTATCCTCTAACCTATCCTATCCCCTATCCTATCCTATCCTCTATCCTATCCTATCCTCTATCCTATCCTATCCTCTATCCTATCCTATCCTCTATCCTATCCTATCCTCTATCCTCTATCCTATCCTCTATCCTATCCTATCCTCTATCCTATCCTATCCTCTATCCTATCCTATCCTCTATTCTATCCTATCCTCTATCCTATCCTATCCTCTATCCTATCCTATCCTCTATCCTATCCTATCCTCTATCCTATCCTATCCTCTATAATATCGTATCCTCTATCATATTCTATCCTCTATCCTATAATATCATCTATCCAATCCTATTCTCTATCCTACTCTATCCTCTATCCTATCCTATTCTCTATCCTATCCGTTCCTCTACCTTATCCTCTATCCGATCCTATCCTCTATCCTATCCAATCCCCTATCCTATCCTCTATCGTATCCGATCCTCTATCCTATCCTATCGTGTATATTATCGTATCCTCTATCCTATCCTACCCTCTATCCTATAATATCATCTATCCTATCCTATCCTCTATCCTATCCTATATCCTATCCTATCCTCCATCCTATCCTATCATCCGTCCTATCCTATCCTCTATCCTATCCTCTATCCTATCCTCTATCCTATCCTATCCTCTTTCCTATCCTATCCTCTATCCTCTCCTATCCTCTACCCTATCGAACCCCCTATCCTATCCTCTATCCTATCCTATCCTCTATCCTATCCTATCCTCTATCCTATCGTCTCCTCTATCCTATCCTATCCTCTATCCTATCTTATTCTCTATCCTATCCGTTCCTCTACCTTATCCTCTATCCTATCTTATCCTCTATCCTATCCTACCCTCTATCCTATCCTATCCTCTATCCTATCCTATCCTCTATCCTATCCTATCCTCTATCCTATCCTATCCTCTATCCTATCCTATCCTCTATCCTATCCTCTATAATATCGTATCCTCTATCATATTCTATCCTCTATCCTATAATATCATCTATCCAATCCTATTCTCTATCCTACTCTATCCTCTATCCTATCCAATTCCCTATCCTATCCTCTATCCTATCCTATCCTCTATCCTATCCTATCCTCTATAATATCGTATCATCTATCCTATCCTATCCTCTATCCTCTCCCATCCTCTATCCTATCGAATCCCCTATCCTATCCTCTATCCTATCCTATCCTCTATCCTATCCTATCCTCTACCCTATCCTGTCCTCTATCGACTCCTCTCCTCTATCCTATCCAATCCCCTATCCTATACTTTATCCTATCATCTATCCTATCCTCTATCCTATCCTATCCCCTATCCTATCCAATCCCCTATCCTATCCTCTACCCTATCGAATCCCCTATCCAATCCTCTATCCTATCCTATCCTCTATCCTATCCTATCCTCTATCCTATCGTATCCTCTATCCTATCCTATCCTCTATCCCATCTTATTCTCTATCCTATCCGTTCCTCTACCTTATCCTCTATCCTATCTTATCCTATATCCTATCCTATCCTCAATCCTATCTTATCCTCTATCTTATCCTATCCTCTATCCTATCCTATCCTCTATCCTATCCTATCCTCTATCATATCCTATCCTCTATCCTATCCCATCCACTATCCTATCCTATCCTCTATCCTATCCTGTCCTCTATCGTCTCCTATCCTCTATCCTATCCAATTCCCTATCCTATCCTCTATCCTATCCTATCCTCTATAATATCGTATCATCTATCCTATCCTATCCTCTATCCTCTCCCATCCTCTATCCTATGGAATCCCCTATCCTATCCTCTATCCTATCCTATCCTCTACCCTATCCTGTCCTCTATCGTCTCCTCTCCTCTATCCTATCCAATCCCCTATCCTATACTTTATCCTATCCTCTATCCTATCCTATCCCCTATCCTATCGAATCCCCTATCCTATCCTCCATCCTATCGAATCCCCTATCTTATCCTCTATCCTATCCTATCCTCTATCCTATCCTATCCTCTATCCTATCCTATCCTCTATCCTATCCTATCCTCCATCCTATCCTATCCTCTATAATATCGTGTAATCTATTCTATCCTATCCTCTATCCTCTCCTATCCTCTATCCTATCGAATCCCCTATCCTATCCTCTATCCTATCCTATCCTATCCTCTATCCTATCCTATCCTCTACCCTATTCTATTCTCTATCCTATCCTATCCTCTAACCTATCCTATCCCCTATCCTATCCTATCCTCTATCCTATCCTATCCTCTATCCTATCCTATCCTCTATCCTATCCTATCCTCTATCCTATCCTATCCTCTATCCTATCCTATCCTCTATCCTATCCTATCCTCTATCCTCTATCCTATCCTCTATCCTATCCTATTCTCTATCCTATCCGTTCCTCTACCTTATCCTCTATCCGATCCTATCCTCTATCCTATCCAATCCCCTATCCTATCCTCTATCGTATCCGATCGTCTATCCTATCCTATCGTGTATATTATCGTATCCTCTATCCTATCCTACCCTCTATCCTATAATATCATCTATCCTATCCTATCCTCTATCCTATCCTATATCCTATCCTATCCTCCATCCTATCCTATCATCCGTCCTATCCTATCCTCTATCCTATCCTCTATCCTATCCTATCCTCTTTCCTATCCTATCCTCTATCCTCTCCTATCCTCTACCCTATCGAATCCCCTATCCTATCCTCTATCCTATCCTATCCTCTATCCTACCCTATCCTCTATCCTATCGTATCCTCTATCCTATCCTATCCTCTATCCTATCTTATTCTCTATCCTATCCGTTCCTCTACCTTATCCTCTATCCTATCTTATCCTCTATCCTATCCTATCCTCTATCCTATCCTATCCTCTATCCTATCCTATCCTCTATCCTATCCTATACTCTATCCTATCCTATCCTCTATCCTATCCTATCCTCTATCCTATCCTATCCTCTATAATATCGTATCCTCTATCCTATCCTATCCTCTATCCTATCCTATCCTCTATCCTACCCTATCCTCTATCCTATCGTTTCCCCTATCCTATCCTCTATCCTATCCTATCCTCTATCCTATCCTATCCTCTATCCTATCATGTCCTCTATCGACTCCTATCCTCTATCCTATCCAATTCCCTATCCTATCCTCTATCCTATCCTATCCTCTATAATATCGTATCCTCTATCCTATCCTATCCTCCATCCTATCCAATCCTCTATCCTATCCAACCCCCTATCCTATCCTCTATCCTATCCTATCCTCTATCCTATCCTATCCTCTATCCTATCCTATCCTCTATCCTATCGTATCCTCTATCCTATCCTATCCTCTATCCTATCCTATCCTCTATCCTATCCTGTCCTCTATCGTCTCCTATCCTCTATCCTATCCTATCCTCTATCCTATCCTATCCTCTATCCTATCCTATCCTCTATCCTATCCTATCCTCTATCCTATCCTCTATCCTATCCTATCCTCTATCCTATCCTATCCTCTATCCTATCCTATCCTCTATCCTATCCTCTATCCTATCCGATCCTCTATCCTATCCTATCCTCTATCCTATCCTATCCTCTATCCTATCCTCTCCTCTATCGCCTCCTATCCTCTATCCTATCCAATCCTCTATCCTATCCTATCCTCTATCCTATCCTATCCTCTATCCTATCCTATCATCTATCCTATCCTATCCACTATCCTATCGTATCCTCTATCCTATCCTATCCTCTATCCTATCTTATTCTCTATCCTATCCGTTCCTCTACCTTATCCTCTATCCTATCTTATCCTCTATCCTATCCTATCCTCTATCCTATCCTATCCTCTATCCTATCCTATCCTATCCTCTATCCTATCCTATCCTATCCTCTATCCTATCCTATCCTCTATATTATCGTATCCTCTATCATATTCTATCCTCTATCCTATAATATCATCTATCCAATCCTATTCTCTATCCTACTCTATCCTCTATCCTATCCAATTCCCTATCCTATCCTCTATCCTATCCTATCCTCTATAATATCGTATCATCTATCCTATCCTATCCTCTATCCTCTCCCATCCTCTATCCTATCGAATCCCCTATCCTATCCTCTATCCTATCCTATCCTCTATCCTATCCTATCCTCTACCCTATCCTGTCCTCTATCGTCTCCTCTCCTCTATCCTATCCAATCCCCTATCCTATACTTTATCCTATCCTCTATCCTATCCTCTATCCTATCCTATCCCCTATCCTATCCAATCCCCTATCCTATCCTCTATCCTATCCTATTCTCAATCCTATTTTATCCTCTATCGTATCCTATCCTCTATCCTATCCTATCCTCTATCCTATCCTATCCTCTATCCTATCCTATCCTCTATCCTATCCTATCCTCTATCCTATCCTATCCTCTATCCTATCCTATCCTCTATCCTATCCTATCCTCTATCCTATCCTATCCTCTATCCTATCCTATCCTCTATCCTATCCTATCCTCTATCCTATCCTATCCTCTATCCTATCCTCTATCCTATCCTCTATCCTATCCTATCCTCTATCCTATCCTATCCTCTATCCTATCCTATCCTCTATCCTATCCTATCCTCTATCCTATCCTATCCTCTATTCTATCCTATCCTCTATCCTATCCTATCCTCTATCCTATCCTATCCTCTATCCTATCCTATCCTCTATCCTATCCTATCCTCTATCCTATCCTATCCTCTATCCTATCCTATCCTCTATCCTATCCTATCCTCTATCCTATCCTATCCTCTATCCTATCCTATCCTCTATCCTATCCTATCCTCTATCCTATCCTATCCTCTATCCTATCCTATCCTCTATCCTATCCTATCCTCTATCCTATCCTATCCTCTATCCTATCCTATCCTCTATCCTATCCTATCCTCTATAATATCGTATCCTCTATCCTATCCTATCCTCTATCCTATCCTATCCTCTATCCTATCCTATCCTCTATCCTATCCTATCCTCTATCCTATCATGTCCTCTATCGTCTCCTATCCTCTATCCTATCCAATTCCCTATCCTATCCTCTATCCTATCCTATCCTCTAGAATATCGTATCCTCTATCCTATCCTATCCTCTATCCTCTTCTATCCTCTATCCTATCGAATCCCCTATCCTATCCTCTATCCTATCCTATCCTCTATCCTATCCTATCCCCTATCCTATCCTATCCTCTAACCTATCCTATCCTCTATCCTATCCTATCCTCTATCCTATCCTACCCTCTATCCTATCCTATCCTCTATCCTATCCTATCCCCTATCCTATACTTTATCCTATCCTCTATCCTATCCTATCCACTATCCTATCCAATCCCCTATCCTATCCTCTTCCCTATCCTATTCTCTATCCTATCCTCTATCCTATCCTATCCTCCATCCTATCCAATCCTCTATCCTATCCAATCCCCTATCCTATCCTCTATCCTATCCTATCCTCTATCCTATCCTATCCTCTATCCTATCCTATCCTCTATCCTATCGTATCCTCTATCCTATCCTATCCTATCCTCTATCCTATCCTGTCCTCTATCGTCTCCTATCCTCTATCCTATCCTATCCTCTATCCTATCCTATCCACTATCCTATCCTATCCTCTATCCTATCCTCTATCCTATCCTATCCTCTATCCTATCCTATCCTCTATCCTATCCTATCCTCTATCCTATCCTATCCTCTATCCTATCCTATCCTCTATCCTATCCTATCCTCTGTCCTATCCTATCCTCTATCCTATCCTATCCTCTATCCTATCCTATCCTCTATCCTATCCTCTCCTCTATCGCCTCCTATCCTCTATCCTATCCAATCCCCAATCCTATCCTCTATCCTATCCTATCCTCTATAATATCGTATCCTCTATACTATCCTATCCTCTATCCTATCCTATCCTCTATCCTATCGTATCCCCTACCCCATCCTCTATCCTATCCTATCCTCTATCCTATCCTATCCTCTATCCTATCCTGTCCTCTATCGTCTCCTATCCTCTATCCTATCCAATTCCTTATCCTATCCTCTATCCTATCCTATCCTCTATAATATCGTATCCTCTACCCTATCCTGTCCTCTATCGTCTCCTCTCCTCTATCCTATCCAATCCCCTATCCTATACTTTATCCTATCCTCTATCCTATCCTCTATCCTATCCTATCCCCTATCCTATCCAATCCCCTATCCTATCCTCTATCCTATCCTATTCTCAATCCTATTTTATCCTCTATCGTATCCTATCCTCTATCCTATCCTATCCTCTATCCTATCCTATCCTCTATCCTATCCTATCCTCTATCCTATCCTATCCTCTATCCTATCCTATCCTCTATCCTATCCTATCCTCTATCCTATCCTATCCTCTATCCTATCCTATCCTCTATCCTATCCTATCCTCTATCCTATCCTATCCTCTATCCTATCCTATCCTCTATCCTATCCTCTATCCTATCCTCTATCCTATCCTATCCTCTATCCTATCCTATCCTCTATCCTATCCTATCCTCTATCCTATCCTATCCTCTATCCTATCCTATCCTCTATTCTATCCTATCCTCTATCCTATCCTATCCTCTATCCTATCCTATCCTCTATCCTATCCTATCCTCTATCCTATCCTATCCTCTATCCTATCCTATCCTCTATCCTATCCTATCCTCTATCCTATCCTATCCTCTATCCTATCCTATCCTCTATCCTATCCTATCCTCTATCCTATCCTATCCTCTATCCTATCCTATCCTCTATCCTATCCTATCCTCTATCCTATCCTATCCTCTATCCTATCCTATCCTCTATCCTATCCTATCCTCTATAATATCGTATCCTCTATCCTATCCTATCCTCTATCCTATCCTATCCTCTATCCTATCCTATCCTCTATCCTATCCTATCCTCTATCCTATCATGTCCTCTATCGTCTCCTATCCTCTATCCTATCCAATTCCCTATCCTATCCTCTATCCTATCCTATCCTCTAGAATATCGTATCCTCTATCCTATCCTATCCTCTATCCTCTTCTATCCTCTATCCTATCGAATCCCCTATCCTATCCTCTATCCTATCCTATCCTCTATCCTATCCTATCCCCTATCCTATCCTATCCTCTAACCTATCCTATCCTCTATCCTATCCTATCCTCTATCCTATCCTACCCTCTATCCTATCCTATCCTCTATCCTATCCTATCCCCTATCCTATACTTTATCCTATCCTCTATCCTATCCTATCCACTATCCTATCCAATCCCCTATCCTATCCTCTTCCCTATCCTATTCTCTATCCTATCCTCTATCCTATCCTATCCTCCATCCTATCCAATCCTCTATCCTATCCAATCCCCTATCCTATCCTCTATCCTATCCTATCCTCTATCCTATCGTATCCTCTATCCTATCCTATCCTATCCTCTATCCTATCCTGTCCTCTATCGTCTCCTATCCTCTATCCTATCCTATCCTCTATCCTATCCTATCCACTATCCTATCCTATCCTCTATCCTATCCTCTATCCTATCCTATCCTCTATCCTATCCTATCCTCTATCCTATCCTATCCTCTATCCTATCCTATCCTCTATCCTATCCTATCCTCTATCCTATCCTATCCTCTGTCCTATCCTATCCTCTATCCTATCCTATCCTCTATCCTATCCTATCCTCTATCCTATCCTCTCCTCTATCGCCTCCTATCCTCTATCCTATCCAATCCCCAATCCTATCCTCTATCCTATCCTATCCTCTATAATATCGTATCCTCTATACTATCCTATCCTCTATCCTATCCTATCCTCTATCCTATCGTATCCCCTACCCCATCCTCTATCCTATCCTATCCTCTATCCTATCCTATCCTCTATCCTATCCTGTCCTCTATCGTCTCCTATCCTCTATCCTATCCAATTCCCTATCCTATCCTCTATCCTATCCTATCCTCTATAATATCGTATCCTCTATCCTATCCTATCCTCTATCCTATCCTCTCCTCTATCGCCTCATATACTCTATCCTATCCAATCCCCTATCCTATCCTCTATCCTATCCTATCCTCTATAATATCGTATCCTCTATCCTATCCTATCCTCTATCCTATCCTATCCTCTATCCTATCGTATCCCCTATCCTATCCTCTATCCTATCCTATCCTCTATCCTATCCTATCCTCTATCCTATCCTATCCTCTATCCTATCGTATCCCCTATCCTATCCTCTATCCTATCCTATCCTCTATCCTATCCTATCCTCTATCCTATCCTATCCCCTATCCTATCCTATCCTCTAACCTATCCTATCCTCTATCCTATCCTATCCTCTATCCTATCCTATCCTCTATCCTATCGTATACTCTATCCTATGCTATCCTCTATCCTACTCTATCCTCTATCCTATCCTATTCTCTATCCTATCCGTTCCTCTACCTTATCCTCTATCCGATCCTATCCTCTATCCTATCCAATCCCCTATCCTATCCTCTATCGTATCCGATCCTCTATCCTATCCTAACGTGTATATTATCGTATCCTCTATCCTATCCTACCCTCTATCCTATAATATCATCTATCCTATCCAATCCCCTATCCTATCCTCTATCGTATCCGATCCTCTATCCTATCCTATCGTGTATATTATCGTATCCTCTATCCTATCCTACCCTCTATCCTATAATATCATCTATCCTATCCTATCCTCTATCCTATCCTCTATCCTATCCTATCCTCTTTCCTATCCTATCCTCTATCCTCTCCTATCCTCTACCCTATCGAATCCCCTATCCTATCCTCTATCCTATCCTATCCTCTATCCTATCCTATCCTCTATCCTATCGTATCCTCTATCCTATCCTATCCTCTATCCCATCTTATTCTCTATCCTATCCGTTCCTCTACCTTATCCTCTATCCTATCTTATCCTATATCCTATCCTATCCTCAATCCTATCTTATCCTCTATCTTATCCTATCCTCTATCCTATCCTATCCTCTATCCTATCCTATCCTCTATCATATCCTATCCTCTATCCTATCCCATCCACTATCCTATCCTATCCTCTATCCTATCCTGTCCTCTATCGTCTCCTATCCTCTATCCTATCCAATTCCCTATCCTATCCTCTATCCTATCCTATCCTCTATAATATCGTATCATCTATCCTATCCTATCCTCTATCCTCTCCCATCCTCTATCCTATGGAATCCCCTATCCTATCCTCTATCCTATCCTATCCTCTACCCTATCCTGTCCTCTATCGTCTCCTCTCCTCTATCCTATCCAATCCCCTATCCTATACTTTATCCTATCCTCTATCCTATCCTATCCCCTATGATATCCAATCCCCTATCCTATCCTCTATCCTATCCTATTCTCTATCCTATCCGTTCCTCTACCTTATCCTCTATCCTATCTTATCCTCTATCCTATCCTATTCTCAATCCTATTTTATCCTCTATCCTATCCTATCCTATATCCTATCCTATCCCCTATCCTATCCTATCCTCTATCCTATCCTATCCTCTATCCTATCCTATCCCCTATCCTATACTTTATCCTATCCTCTATCCTATCCTCTATCCTATCCTCTATCCTATCCTATCCACTATCCTATCCAATCCCCTATCCTATCCTCTTCCCTATCCTATTCTCTATCCTATCCTCTATCCTATCCTATCCTCCATCCTATCCAATCCTCTATCCTATCCAATCCCCTATCCTATCCTCTATCCTATCCTACCCTCTATCCTATCCTATCCTCTATCCTATCCTATCCTCTATCCTATCGTATCCTCTATCCTATCCTATCCTCTATCCTATCCTATCCTCTATCCTATCCTGTCCTCTATCGTCTCCTATCCTCTATCCTATCCTATCCTCTATCCTATCCTATCCTCTATCCTATCCTATCCTCTATCCTATCCTATCCTCTATCCTATCCTATCCTCTATCCTATCCTATCCTCTATCCTATCCTATCCTCTATCCTATCCTATCCTCTATCCTATCCTATCCTCTATCCTATCCTCTCCTCTATCGCCTCCTATTCTCTATCCTATCCAATCCCCTATCCTATCGTCTATCCTATCCTATCCTCTATAATATCGTATCCTCTATCCTATCCTATCCTCTATCCTATCCTATCCTCTATCCTATCGTATCCCCTACCCTATCCTCTATCCTATCCTATCCTCTATCCTATCCTATCCTCTATGATATCCTGTCCTCTATCGTCTCCTATCCTCTATCCTCTCCTATCCTCTATCCTATCGAATCCCCTATCCTATCCTCTATCCTATCCTATCCTCTATCCTATCCTATCCTCTATCCTATCCTATCCCCTATCCTATCCTATCCTCTAACCTATCCTATCCTCTATCCTATCCTATCCTCTATCCTATCCTATCCTCTATCCTCTATCCTATCCTATCCTCTATCCTATCCTATTCTCTATCCTACTCTATCCTCTATCCTATCCTATTCTCTATCCTATCCGTTCCTCTACCTTATCATCTATCCGATCCTATCCTCTATCCTATCCAATCCCCTATCCTATCCTCTATCGTATCCGATCCTCTATCCTATCCTATCGTGTATATTATCGTATCCTCTATCCTATGCTACCCTCTATCCTATAATATCATCTATCCTATCCTATCCTCTATCCTAACCTATCCTCAAACCTATCCTATCCTCAATCCTATCCTATCCTCCATCCTATCCTATCCTCTATCCTATTCTATCCTCTATCCTATCCTATCCTCTATCCTTTCCTATCCTCTATCCTATCTTATCCTCTATCCTATCCTATCCTCTATTATATCGTATCCACTATATATCCTATCCCCTTTCCTATAATATCATCTTTCCTATCCTATTCTGATTCCTATCTTATCCTTTGTCCTATCCTATCCTCTATCATATTCTATCCTCTTTCCTATAATATCATCTATCCCATCGTATCTTCAATGCTATCCTATCCTCTATAATATCGTATCCTCTATCCTATAATATCATCTATCCTATCCCATCCTCTATCCTATCCTATCCACTATTCAATCCTATCCTCTATATTATCCCATCCTCTATAATATCGTATCCTCTATCATATCCTATCCTCTTTCGTATAATATCATCTATCCTATCCTATTCTCTATTCTATTATATCCTCTATCCTATCCTATCGTCTATCGTATCCTATCCTCTATCCTATCAAACCCCTATCCTATCCTCTATCCTGTCCTATCCTCCATCCAATCCTATCCCCAATCCTATCCTATCCTCTATCCAATCCTATCCTCTATCCTATCCTATCCTCTATTACATCCTATCCTCTATATTATCCTATCCTCTATAATATCGTATCCTCTATCATATCCTATCCCCTATCCTATCCTATCCTCTAACCTATCCTATCCTCTATCCTATCCTATCCTCTATCCTATCCTACCCTCTATCCTATCCTATCCTCTATCCTATCCTATCCCCTATCCTATACTTTATCCTATCCTCTATCCTATCCTATCCACTATCCTATCCAATCCCCTATCCTATCCTCTTCCCTATCCTATTCTCTATCCTATCCTCTATCCTATCCTATCCTCCATCCTATCCAATCCTCTATCCTATCCAATCCCCTATCCTATCCTCTATCCTATCCTATCCTCTATCCTATCCTATCCTCTATCCTATCCTATCCTCTATCCTATCGTATCCTCTATCCTATCCTATCCTCTATCCTATCCTATCCTCTATCCTATCCTGTCCTCTATCGTCTCCTATCCTCTATCCTATCCTATCCTCTATCCTATCCTATCCACTATCCTATCCTATCCTCTATCCTATCCTCTATCCTATCCTATCCTCTATCCTATCCTATCCTCTATCCTATCCTATCCTCTATCCTATCCTATCCTCTATCCTATCCTATCCTCTATCCTATCCTATCCTCTATCCTATCCTATCCTCTATCCTATCCTATCCTCTATCCTATCCTATCCTCTATCCTATCCTCTCCTCTATCGCCTCCTATCCTCTATCCTATCCAATCCCCAATCCTATCCTCTATCCTATCCTATCCTCTATATTATCGTATCCTCTATACTATCCTATCCTCTATCCTATCCTATCCTCTATCCTATCGTATCCCCTACCCTATCCTCTATCCTATCCTATCCTCTATCCTATCCTATCCTCTATCCTATCCTGTCCTCTATCGTCTCCTATCCTCTATCCTATCCAATTCCCTATCCTATCCTCTATCCTATCCTATCCTCTATAATATCGTATCCTCTATCCTATCCTATCCTCTATCCTATCCTCTCCTCTATCGCCTCATATACTCTATCCTATCCAATCCCCTATCCTATCCTCTATCCTATCCTATCCTCTATAATATCGTATCCTCTATCCTATCCTATCCTCTATCCTATCCTATCCTCTATCCTATCGTATCCCCTATCCTATCCTCTATCCTATCCTATCCTCTATCCTATCCTATCCTCTATCCTATCCTATCCTCTATCCTATCCTATCCTCTATCCTATCCTATCCTCTATCCTATCCTATCCTCTATCCTATCCTATCCTCTATCCTATCCTCTCCTCTATCGCCTCCTATTCTCTAACCTATCCAATCCCCTATCCTATCGTCCATCCTATCCTATCCTCTATAATATCGTATCCTCTATCCTATCCTATCCTCTATCCTATCCTATCCTCTATCCTATCGAATCCCCTATCCTATCCTCTATCCTATCCTATCCTATCCTCTATCCTATCCTATCCTCTACCCTATTCTATTCTCTATCCTATCCTATCCTCTAACCTATCCTATCCCCTATCCTATCCTATCCTCTATCCTATCCTATCCTCTATCCTATCCTATCCTCTATCCTATCCTATCCTCTATCCTATCCTATCCTCTATCCTATCCTATCCTCTATCCTATCCTATCCTCTATCCTCTATCCTATCCTCTATCCTATCCTATTCTCTATCCTATCCGTTCCTCTACCTTATCCTCTATCCGATCCTATCCTCTATCCTATCCAATCCCCTATCCTATCCTCTATCGTATCCGATCCTCTATCCTATCCTATCGTGTATATTATCGTATCCTCTATCCTATCCTACCCTCTATCCTATAATATCATCTATCCTATCCTATCCTCTATCCTATCCTATATCCTATCCTATCCTCCATCCTATCCTATCATCCGTCCTATCCTATCCTCTATCCTATCCTCTATCCTATCCTATCCTCTTTCCTATCCTATCCTCTATCCTCTCCTATCCTCTACCCTATCGAATCCCCTATCCTATCCTCTATCCTATCCTATCCTCTATCCTACCCTATCCTCTATCCTATCGTATCCTCTATCCTATCCTATCCTCTATCCTATCTTATTCTCTATCCTATCCGTTCCTCTACCTTATCCTCTATCCTATCTTATCCTCTATCCTATCCTATCCTCTATCCTATCCTATCCTCTATCCTATCCTATCCTCTATCCTATCCTATCCTCTATCCTATCCTATCCTCTATCCTATCATGTCCTCTATCGACTCCTATCCTCTATCCTATCCAATTCCCTATCCTATCCTCTATCCTATCCTATCCTCTATAATATCGTATCCTCTATCCTATCCTATCCTCTATCCTATCCTATCCTCTATCCTACCCTATCCTCTATCCTATCGTTTCCCCTATCCTATCCTCTATCCTATCCTATCCTCTATCCTATCCTATCCTCTATCCTATCATGTCCTCTATCGACTCCTATCCTCTATCCTATCCAATTCCCTATCCTATCCTCTATCCTATCCTATCCTCTATAATATCGTATCCTCTATCCTATCCTATCCTCCATCCTATCCAATCCTCTATCCTATCCAATCCCCTATCCTATCCTCTATCCTATCCTATCCTCTATCCTATCCTATCCTCTATCCTATCCTATCCTCTATCCTATCGTATCCTCTATCCTATCCTATCCTCTATCCTATCCTATCCTCTATCCTATCCTGTCCTCTATCGTCTCCTATCCTCTATCCTATCCTATCCTCTATCCTATCCTATCCTCTATCCTATCCTATCCTCTATCCTATCCTATCCTCTATCCTATCCTCTATCCTATCCTATCCTCTATCCTATCCTATCCTCTATCCTATCCTATCCTCTATCCTATCCTCTATCCTATCCGATCCTCTATCCTATCCTATCCTCTATCCTATCCTATCCTCTATCCTATCCTCTCCTCTATCGCCTCCTATCCTCTATCCTATCCAATCCTCTATCCTATCCTATCCTCTATCCTATCCTATCCTCTATCCTATCCTATCATCTATCCTATCCTATCCACTATCCTATCGTATCCTCTATCCTATCCTATCCTCTATCCTATCTTATTCTCTATCCTATCCGTTCCTCTACCTTATCCTCTATCCTATCTTATCCTCTATCCTATCCTATCCTCTATCCTATCCTATCCTCTATCCTATCCTATCCTATCCTCTATCCTATCCTATCCTATCCTCTATCCTATCCTATCCTCTATCCTATCCTATCCTCTATATTATCGTATCCTCTATCATATTCTATCCTCTATCCTATAATATCATCTATCCAATCCTATTCTCTATCCTACTCTATCCTCTATCCTATCCAATTCCCTATCCTATCCTCTATCCTATCCTATCCTCTATAATATCGTATCATCTATCCTATCCTATCCTCTATCCTCTCCCATCCTCTATCCTATCGAATCCCCTATCCTATCCTCTATCCTATCCTATCCTCTATCCTATCCTATCCTCTACCCTATCCTGTCCTCTATCGTCTCCTCTCCTCTATCCTATCCAATCCCCTATCCTATACTTTATCCTATCCTCTATCCTATCCTCTATCCTATCCTATCCCCTATCCTATCCAATCCCCTATCCTATCCTCTATCCTATCCTATTCTCAATCCTATTTTATCCTCTATCGTATCCTATCCTCTATCCTATCCTATCCTCTATCCTATCCTATCCTCTATCCTATCCTATCCTCTATCCTATCCTATCCTCTATCCTATCCTATCCTCTATCCTATCCTATCCTCTATCCTATCCTATCCTCTATCCTATCCTATCCTCTATCCTATCCTATCCTCTATCCTATCCTATCCTCTATCCTATCCTATCCTCTATCCTATCCTATCCTCTATCCTATCCTATCCTCTATCCTATCCTCTATCCTATCCTCTATCCTATCCTATCCTCTATCCTATCCTATCCTCTATCCTATCCTATCCTCTATCCTATCCTATCCTCTATCCTATCCTATCCTCTATCCTATCCTATCCTCTATCCTATCCTATCCTCTATCCTATCCTATCCTCTATCCTATCCTATCCTCTATTCTATCCTATCCTCTATCCTATCCTATCCTCTATCCTATCCTATCCTCTATCCTATCCTATCCTCTATCCTATCCTATCCTCTATCCTATCCTATCCTCTATCCTATCCTATCCTCTATCCTATCCTATCCTCTATCCTATCCTATCCTCTATCCTATCCTATCCTCTATCCTATCCTATCCTCTATCCTATCCTATCCTCTATCCTATCCTATCCTCTATCCTATCCTATCCTCTATCCTATCCTATCCTCTATCCTATCCTATCCTCTATCCTATCCTATCCTCTATAATATCGTATCCTCTATCCTATCCTATCCTCTATCCTATCCTATCCTCTATCCTATCCTATCCTCTATCCTATCCTATCCTCTATCCTATCATGTCCTCTATCGTCTCCTATCCTCTATCCTATCCAATTCCCTATCCTATCCTCTATCCTATCCTATCCTCTAGAATATCGTATCCTCTATCCTATCCTATCCTCTATCCTCTTCTATCCTCTATCCTATCGAATCCCCTATCCTATCCTCTATCCTATCCTATCCTCTATCCTATCCTATCCCCTATCCTATCCTATCCTCTAACCTATCCTATCCTCTATCCTATCCTATCCTCTATCCTATCCTACCCTCTATCCTATCCTATCCTCTATCCTATCCTATCCCCTATCCTATACTTTATCCTATCCTCTATCCTATCCTATCCACTATCCTATCCAATCCCCTATCCTATCCTCTTCCCTATCCTATTCTCTATCCTATCCTCTATCCTATCCTATCCTCCATCGTATCCAATCCTCTATCCTATCCAATCCCCTATCCTATCCTCTATCCTATCCTATCCTCTATCCTATCCTATCCTCTATCCTATACTATCCTCTATCCTATCGTATCCTCTATCCTATCCTATCCTATCCTCTATCCTATCCTGTCCTCTATCGTCTCCTATCCTCTATCCTATCCTATCCTCTATCCTATCCTATCCACTATCCTATCCTATCCTCTATCCTATCCTCTATCCTATCCTATCCTCTATCCTATCCTATCCTCTATCCTATCCTATCCTCTATCCTATCCTATCCTCTATCCTATCCTATCCTCTATCCTATCCTATCCTCTGTCCTATCCTATCCTCTATCCTATCCTATCCTCTATCCTATCCTATCCTCTATCCTATCCTCTCCTCTATCGCCTCCTATCCTCTATCCTATCCAATCCCCAATCCTATCCTCTATCCTATCCTATCCTCTATAATATCGTATCCTCTATACTATCCTATCCTCTATCCTATCCTATCCTCTATCCTATCGTATCCCCTACCCCATCCTCTATCCTATCCTATCCTCTATCCTATCCTATCCTCTATCCTATCCTGTCCTCTATCGTCTCCTATCCTCTATCCTATCCAATTCCCTATCCTATCCTCTATCCTATCCTATCCTCTATAATATCGTATCCTCTATCCTATCCTATCCTCTATCCTATCCTCTCCTCTATCGCCTCATATACTCTATCCTATCCAATCCCCTATCCTATCCTCTATCCTATCCTATCCTCTATAATATCGTATCCTCTATCCTATCCTATCCTCTATCCTATCCTATCCTCTATCCTATCGTATCCCCTATCCTATCCTCTATCCTATCCTATCCTCTATCCTATCCTATCCTCTATCCTATCCTATCCTCTATCCTATCGTATCCCCTATCCTATCCTCTATCCTATCCTATCCTCTATCCTATCCTATCCTCTATCCTATCCTATCCCCTATCCTATCCTATCCTCTAACCTATCCTATCCTCTATCCTATCCTATCCTCTATCCTATCCTATCCTCTATCCTATCGTATACTCTATCCTATGCTATCCTCTATCCTACTCTATCCTCTATCCTATCCTATTCTCTATCCTATCCGTTCCTCTACCTTATCCTCTATCCGATCCTATCCTCTATCCTATCCAATCCCCTATCCTATCCTCTATCGTATCCGATCCTCTATCCTATCCTAACGTGTATATTATCGTATCCTCTATCCTATCCTACCCTCTATCCTATAATATCATCTATCCTATCCAATCCCCTATCCTATCCTCTATCGTATCCGATCCTCTATCCTATCCTATCGTGTATATTATCGTATCCTCTATCCTATCCTACCCTCTATCCTATAATATCATCTATCCTATCCTATCCTCTATCCTATCCTCTATCCTATCCTATCCTCTTTCCTATCCTATCCTCTATCCTCTCCTATCCTCTACCCTATCGAATCCCCTATCCTATCCTCTATCCTATCCTATCCTCTATCCTATCCTATCCTCTATCCTATCGTATCCTCTATCCTATCCTATCCTCTATCCCATCTTATTCTCTATCCTATCCGTTCCTCTACCTTATCCTCTATCCTATCTTATCCTATATCCTATCCTATCCTCAATCCTATCTTATCCTCTATCTTATCCTATCCTCTATCCTATCCTATCCTCTATCCTATCCTATCCTCTATCATATCCTATCCTCTATCCTATCCCATCCACTATCCTATCCTATCCTCTATCCTATCCTGTCCTCTATCGTCTCCTATCCTCTATCCTATCCAATTCCCTATCCTATCCTCTATCCTATCCTATCCTCTATAATATCGTATCATCTATCCTATCCTATCCTCTATCCTCTCCCATCCTCTATCCTATGGAATCCCCTATCCTATCCTCTATCCTATCCTATCCTCTACCCTATCCTGTCCTCTATCGTCTCCTCTCCTCTATCCTATCCAATCCCCTATCCTATACTTTATCCTATCCTCTATCCTATCCTATCCCCTATCCTATCCAATCCCCTATCCTATCCTCTATCCTATCCTATTCTCTATCCTATCCGTTCCTCTACCTTATCCTCTATCCTATCTTATCCTCTATCCTATCCTATTCTCAATCCTATTTTATCCTCTATCCTATCCTATCCTATATCCTATCCTATCCCCTATCCTATCCTATCCTCTATCCTATCCTATCCTCTATCCTATCCTATCCCCTATCCTATACTTTATCCTATCCTCTATCCTATCCTCTATCCTATCCTATCCACTATCCTATCCAATCCCCTATCCTATCCTCTTCCCTATCCTATTCTCTATCCTATCCTCTATCCTATCCTATCCTCCATCCTATCCAATCCTCTATCCTATCCAATCCCCTATCCTATCCTCTATCCTATCCTACCCTCTATCCTATCCTATCCTCTATCCTATCCTATCCTCTATCCTATCGTATCCTCTATCCTATCCTATCCTCTATCCTATCCTATCCTCTATCCTATCCTGTCCTCTATCGTCTCCTATCCTCTATCCTATCCTATCCTCTATCCTATCCTATCCTCTATCCTATCCTATCCTCTATCCTATCCTATCCTCTATCCTATCCTATCCTCTATCCTATCCTATCCTCTATCCTATCCTATCCTCTATCCTATCCTATCCTCTATCCTATCCTATCCTCTATCCTATCCTCTCCTCTATCGCCTCCTATTCTCTATCCTATCCAATCCCCTATCCTATCGTCTATCCTATCCTATCCTCTATAATATCGTATCCTCTATCCTATCCTATCCTCTATCCTATCCTATCCTCTATCCTATCGTATCCCCTACCCTATCCTCTATCCTATCCTATCCTCTATCCTATCCTATCCTCTATGATATCCTGTCCTCTATCGTCTCCTATCCTCTATCCTCTCCTATCCTCTATCCTATCGAATCCCCTATCCTATCCTCTATCCTATCCTATCCTCTATCCTATCCTATCCTCTATCCTATCCTATCCCCTATCCTATCCTATCCTCTAACCTATCCTATCCTCTATCCTATCCTATCCTCTATCCTATCCTATCCTCTATCCTCTATCCTATCCTATCCTCTATCCTATCCTATTCTCTATCCTACTCTATCCTCTATCCTATCCTATTCTCTATCCTATCCGTTCCTCTACCTTATCATCTATCCGATCCTATCCTCTATCCTATCCAATCCCCTATCCTATCCTCTATCGTATCCGATCCTCTATCCTATCCTATCGTGTATATTATCGTATCCTCTATCCTATCCTACCCTCTATCCTATAATATCATCTATCCTATCCTATCCTCTATCCTAACCTATCCTCAAACCTATCCTATCCTCAATCCTATCCTATCCTCCATCCTATCCTATCCTCTATCCTATTCTATCCTCTATCTTATCCTATCCTCTATCCTTTCCTATCCTCTATCCTATCTTATCCTCTATCCTATCCTATCCTCTATTATATCGTATCCACTATATATCCTATCCCCTTTCCTATAATATCATCTTTCCTATCCTATTCTGATTCCTATCTTATCCTTTGTCCTATCCTATCCTCTATCATATTCTATCCTCTTTCCTATAATATCATCTATCCCATCGTATCTTCAATGCTATCCTATCCTCTATAATATCGTATCCTCTATCCTATAATATCATCTATCCTATCCCATCCTCTATCCTATCCTATCCACTATTCAATCCTATCCTCTATATTATCCCATCCTCTATAATATCGTATCCTCTATCATATCCTATCCTCTTTCGTATAATATCATCTATCCTATCCTATTCTCTATTCTATTATATCCTCTATCCTATCCTATCGTCTATCGTATCCTATCCTCTATCCTATCAAACCCCTATCCTATCCTCTATCCTGTCCTATCCTCCATCCAATCCTATCCCCAATCCTATCCTATCCTCTATCCAATCCTATCCTCTATCCTATCCTATCCTCTATTACATCCTATCCTCTATATTATCCTATCCTCTATAATATCGTATCCTCTATCATATCCTATCCCCTATCCTATCCTATCCTCTAACCTATCCTATCCTCTATCCTATCCTATCCTCTATCCTATCCTACCCTCTATCCTATCCTATCCTCTATCCTATCCTATCCCCTATCCTATACTTTATCCTATCCTCTATCCTATCCTATCCACTATCCTATCCAATCCCCTATCCTATCCTCTTCCCTATCCTATTCTCTATCCTATCCTCTATCCTATCCTATCCTCCATCCTATCCAATCCTCTATCCTATCCAATCCCCTATCCTATCCTCTATCCTATCCTATCCTCTATCCTATCCTATCCTCTATCCTATCCTATCCTCTATCCTATCGTATCCTCTATCCTATCCTATCCTCTATCCTATCCTATCCTCTATCCTATCCTGTCCTCTATCGTCTCCTATCCTCTATCCTATCCTATCCTCTATCCTATCCTATCCACTATCCTATCCTATCCTCTATCCTATCCTCTATCCTATCCTATCCTCTATCCTATCCTATCCTCTATCCTATCCTATCCTCTATCCTATCCTATCCTCTATCCTATCCTATCCTCTATCCTATCCTATCCTCTATCCTATCCTATCCTCTATCCTATCCTATCCTCTATCCTATCCTATCCTCTATCCTATCCTATCCTCTATCCTATCCTCTCCTCTATCGCCTCCTATCCTCTATCCTATCCAATCCCCAATCCTATCCTCTATCCTATCCTATCCTCTATAATATCGTATCCTCTATACTATCCTATCCTCTATCCTATCCTATCCTCTATCCTATCGTATCCCCTACCCTATCCTCTATCCTATCCTATCCTCTATCCTATCCTGTCCTCTATCGTCTCCTATCCTCTATCCTATCCAATTCCCTATCCTATCCTCTATCCTATCCTATCCTCTATAATATCGTATCCTCTATCCTATCCTATCCTCTATCCTATCCTCTCCTCTATCGCCTCATATACTCTATCCTATCCAATCCCCTATCCTATCCTCTATCCTATCCTATCCTCTATAATATCGTATCCTCTATCCTATCCTATCCTCTATCCTATCCTATCCTCTATCCTATCGTATCCCCTATCCTATCCTCTATCCTATCCTATCCTCTATCCTATCCTATCCTCTATCCTATCCTATCCTCTATCCTATCCTATCCTCTATCCTATCCTATCCTCTATCCTATCCTATCCTCTATCCTATCCTATCCTCTATCCTATCCTATCCTCTATCCTATCCTCTCCTCTATCGCCTCCTATTCTCTAACCTATCCAATCCCCTATCCTATCGTCCATCCTATCCTATCCTCTATAATATCGTATCCTCTATCCTATCCTATCCTCTATCCTATCCTATCCTCTATCCTATCGTATCCCCTACCCTATCCTCTATCCTATCCTATCCTCTATCCTATCCTATCCTCTATGATATCCTGTCCTCTATCGTCTCCTATCCTCTATCCTATCCAATTCCCTATCCTATCCTCTATCCTATCCTATCCTCTATAATATCGTATCCTATATCCTATCCTATCCTCTATCCTCTCCTATCCTCTATCCTATCGAATCCCCTATCCTATCCTCTATCCTATCCTATCCTCTATCCTATCCTATCCTATCCTCTATCCTATCCTATTCTCTATCCTACTCTATCCTCTATCCTATCCTATTCTCTATCCTATCCGTTCCTCTACCTTATCATCTATCCGATCCTATCCTCTATCCTATCCAATCCCCTATCCTATCCTCTATCGTATCCGATCCTCTATCCTATCCTATCGTGTATATTATCGTATCCTCTATCCTATCCTACCCTCTATCCTATAATATCATCTATCCTATCCTATCCTCTATCCTAACCTATCCTCAAACCTATCCTATCCTCAATCCTATCCTATCCTCCATCCTATCCTATCCTCTATCCTATTCTATCCTCTATCTTATCCTATCCTCTATCCTTTCCTATCCTCTATCCTATCTTATCCTCTATCCTATCCTATCCTCTATTATATCGTATCCACTATATATCCTATCCCCTTTCCTATAATATCATCTTTCCTATCCTATTCTGATTCCTATCTTATCCTTTGTCCTATCCTATCCTCTATCATATTCTATCCTCTTTCCTATAATATCATCTATCCCATCGTATCTTCAATGCTATCCTATCCTCTATAATATCGTATCCTCTATCCTATAATATCATCTATCCTATCCCATCCTCTATCCTATCCTATCCACTATTCAATCCTATCCTCTATATTATCCCATCCTCTATAATATCGTATCCTCTATCATATCCTATCCTCTTTCGTATAATATCATCTATCCTATCCTATTCTCTATTCTATTATATCCTCTATCCTATCCTATCGTCTATCGTATCCTATCCTCTATCCTATCAAACCCCTATCCTATCCTCTATCCTGTCCTATCCTCCATCCAATCCTATCCCCAATCCTATCCTATCCTCTATCCAATCCTATCCTCTATCCTATCCTATCCTCTATTACATCCTATCCTCTATATTATCCTATCCTCTATAATATCGTATCCTCTATCATATCCTATCCCCTATCCTATCCTATCCTCTAACCTATCCTATCCTCTATCCTATCCTATCCTCTATCCTATCCTACCCTCTATCCTATCCTATCCTCTATCCTATCCTATCCCCTATCCTATACTTTATCCTATCCTCTATCCTATCCTATCCACTATCCTATCCAATCCCCTATCCTATCCTCTTCCCTATCCTATTCTCTATCCTATCCTCTATCCTATCCTATCCTCCATCCTATCCAATCCTCTATCCTATCCAATCCCCTATCCTATCCTCTATCCTATCCTATCCTCTATCCTATCCTATCCTCTATCCTATCCTATCCTCTATCCTATCGTATCCTCTATCCTATCCTATCCTCTATCCTATCCTATCCTCTATCCTATCCTGTCCTCTATCGTCTCCTATCCTCTATCCTATCCTATCCTCTATCCTATCCTATCCACTATCCTATCCTATCCTCTATCCTATCCTCTATCCTATCCTATCCTCTATCCTATCCTATCCTCTATCCTATCCTATCCTCTATCCTATCCTATCCTCTATCCTATCCTATCCTCTATCCTATCCTATCCTCTATCCTATCCTATCCTCTATCCTATCCTATCCTCTATCCTATCCTATCCTCTATCCTATCCTCTCCTCTATCGCCTCCTATCCTCTATCCTATCCAATCCCCAATCCTATCCTCTATCCTATCCTATCCTCTATAATATCGTATCCTCTATACTATCCTATCCTCTATCCTATCCTATCCTCTATCCTATCGTATCCCCTACCCTATCCTCTATCCTATCCTATCCTCTATCCTATCCTATCCTCTATCCTATCCTGTCCTCTATCGTCTCCTATCCTCTATCCTATCCAATTCCCTATCCTATCCTCTATCCTATCCTATCCTCTATAATATCGTATCCTCTATCCTATCCTATCCTCTATCCTATCCTCTCCTCTATCGCCTCATATACTCTATCCTATCCAATCCCCTATCCTATCCTCTATCCTATCCTATCCTCTATAATATCGTATCCTCTATCCTATCCTATCCTCTATCCTATCCTATCCTCTATCCTATCGTATCCCCTATCCTATCCTCTATCCTATCCTATCCTCTATCCTATCCTATCCTCTATCCTATCCTATCCTCTATCCTATCCTATCCTCTATCCTATCATGTCCTCTATCGTCTCCTATCCTCTATCCTATCCAATTCCCTATCCTATCCTCTATCCCATCCTATCCTCTATAATATCGTATCCTCTATCCTATCCTATCCTCTATCCTCTTCTATCCTCTATCCTATCGAATCCCCTATCCTATCCTCTATCCTATCCTATCCTCTATCCTATCCTATCCCCTATCCTATCCTATCCTCTAACCTATCCTATCCTCTATCCTATCCTATCCTCTATCCTATCCTATCCTCTATCCTATCGTATCCTCTATCCTATCCTATCCTCTATCCTATCCAATCCCCTATCCTATCCTCTATCCTATCCTATCCTCTATAATATCGTATCCTCTATCCTATCCTATCCTCTATCCTATCCTATCCTCTATCCTATCGTATCCCCTACCCTATCCTCTATCCTATCCTATCCTCTATCCTATCCTATCCTCTATGATATCCTGTCCTCTATCGTCCCCTATCCTCTATCCTATCCAATTCCCTATCCTATCCTCTATCCTATCCTATCCTCTATAATATCGTATCCTCTATCCTATCCTATCCTCTATCCTCTCCTATCCTCTATCCTATCGAATCCCCTATCCTATCCTCTATCCTATCCTATCCTCTATCCTATCCTATCCTCTATCCTATCAAACCCCTATCCTATCCTCTATCCTGTCCTATCCTCCATCCAATCCTATCCCCAATCCTATCCTATCCTCTATCCAATCCTATCCTCTATCCTATCCTATCCTCTATTACATCCTATCCTCTATATTATCCTATCCTCTATAATATCGTATCCTCTATCATATCCTATCCCCTATCCTATCCTATCCTCTAACCTATCCTATCCTCTATCCTATCCTATCCTCTATCCTATCCTACCCTCTATCCTATCCTATCCTCTATCCTATCCTATCCCCTATCCTATACTTTATCCTATCCTCTATCCTATCCTATCCACTATCCTATCCAATCCCCTATCCTATCCTCTTCCCTATCCTATTCTCTATCCTATCCTCTATCCTATCCTATCCTCCATCCTATCCAATCCTCTATCCTATCCAATCCCCTATCCTATCCTCTATCCTATCCTATCCTCTATCCTATCCTATCCTCTATCCTATCCTATCCTCTATCCTATCGTATCCTCTATCCTATCCTATCCTCTATCCTATCCTATCCTCTATCCTATCCTGTCCTCTATCGTCTCCTATCCTCTATCCTATCCTATCCTCTATCCTATCCTATCCACTATCCTATCCTATCCTCTATCCTATCCTCTATCCTATCCTATCCTCTATCCTATCCTATCCTCTATCCTATCCTATCCTCTATCCTATCCTATCCTCTATCCTATCCTATCCTCTATCCTATCCTATCCTCTATCCTATCCTATCCTCTATCCTATCCTATCCTCTATCCTATCCTATCCTCTATCCTATCCTATCCTCTATCCTATCCTCTCCTCTATCGCCTCCTATCCTCTATCCTATCCAATCCCCAATCCTATCCTCTATCCTATCCTATCCTCTATAATATCGTATCCTCTATACTATCCTATCCTCTATCCTATCCTATCCTCTATCCTATCGTATCCCCTACCCTATCCTCTATCCTATCCTATCCTCTATCCTATCCTATCCTCTATCCTATCCTGTCCTCTATCGTCTCCTATCCTCTATCCTATCCTATTCCCTATCCTATCCTCTATCCTATCCTATCCTCTATAATATCGTATCCTCTATCCTATCCTATCCTCTATCCTATCCTATCCTCTATTATATCGTATCCACTATATATCCTATCCCCTTTCCTATAATATCATCTTTCCTATCCTATTCTGATTCCTATCTTATCCTTTGTCCTATCCTATCCTCTATCATATTCTATCCTCTTTCCTATAATATCATCTATCCCATCGTATCTTCAATGCTATCCTATCCTCTATAATATCGTATCCTCTATCCTATAATATCATCTATCCTATCCCATCCTCTATCCTATCCTATCCACTATTCAATCCTATCCTCTATATTATCCCATCCTCTATAATATCGTATCCTCTATCATATCCTATCCTCTTTCGTATAATATCATCTATCCTATCCTATTCTCTATTCTATTATATCCTCTATCCTATCCTATCGTCTATCGTATCCTATCCTCTATCCTATCAAACCCCTATCCTATCCTCTATCCTGTCCTATCCTCCATCCAATCCTATCCCCAATCCTATCCTATCCTCTATCCAATCCTATCCTCTATCCTATCCTATCCTCTATTACATCCTATCCTCTATATTATCCTATCCTCTATAATATCGTATCCTCTATCATATCCTATCCCCTATCCTATCCTATCCTCTAACCTATCCTATCCTCTATCCTATCCTATCCTCTATCCTATCCTACCCTCTATCCTATCCTATCCTCTATCCTATCCTATCCCCTATCCTATACTTTATCCTATCCTCTATCCTATCCTATCCACTATCCTATCCAATCCCCTATCCTATCCTCTTCCCTATCCTATTCTCTATCCTATCCTCTATCCTATCCTATCCTCCATCCTATCCAATCCTCTATCCTATCCAATCCCCTATCCTATCCTCTATCCTATCCTATCCTCTATCCTATCCTATCCTCTATCCTATCCTATCCTCTATCCTATCGTATCCTCTATCCTATCCTATCCTCTATCCTATCCTATCCTCTATCCTATCCTGTCCTCTATCGTCTCCTATCCTCTATCCTATCCTATCCTCTATCCTATCCTATCCACTATCCTATCCTATCCTCTATCCTATCCTCTATCCTATCCTATCCTCTATCCTATCCTATCCTCTATCCTATCCTATCCTCTATCCTATCCTATCCTCTATCCTATCCTATCCTCTATCCTATCCTATCCTCTATCCTATCCTATCCTCTATCCTATCCTATCCTCTATCCTATCCTATCCTCTATCCTATCCTATCCTCTATCCTATCCTCTCCTCTATCGCCTCCTATCCTCTATCCTATCCAATCCCCAATCCTATCCTCTATCCTATCCTATCCTCTATAATATCGTATCCTCTATACTATCCTATCCTCTATCCTATCCTATCCTCTATCCTATCGTATCCCCTACCCTATCCTCTATCCTATCCTATCCTCTATCCTATCCTATCCTCTATCCTATCCTGTCCTCTATCGTCTCCTATCCTCTATCCTATCCTATTCCCTATCCTATCCTCTATCCTATCCTATCCTCTATAATATCGTATCCTCTATCCTATCCTATCCTCTATCCTATCCTCTCCTCTATCGCCTCATATACTCTATCCTATCCAATCCCCTATCCTATCCTCTATCCTATCCTATCCTCTATAATATCGTATCCTCTATCCTATCCTATCCTCTATCCTATCCTATCCTCTATCCTATCGTATCCCCTATCCTATCCTCTATCCTATCCTATCCTCTATCCTATCCTATCCTCTATCCTATCCTATCCTCTATCCTATCATGTCCTCTATCGTCTCCTATCCTCTATCCTATCCAATTCCCTATCCTATCCTCTATCCCATCCTATCCTCTATAATATCGTATCCTCTATCCTATCCTATCCTCTATCCTCTTCTATCCTCTATCCTATCGAATCCCCTATCCTATCCTCTATCCTATCCTATCCTCTATCCTATCCTATCCCCTATCCTATCCTATCCTCTAACCTATCCTATCCTCTATCCTATCCTATCCTCTATCCTATCCTATCCTCTATCCTATCGTATCCTCTATCCTATCCTATCCTCTATCCTATCCAATCCCCTATCCTATCCTCTATCCTATCCTATCCTCTATAATATCGTATCCTCTATCCTATCCTATCCTCTATCCTATCCTATCCTCTATCCTATCGTATCCCCTATCCTATCCTCTATCCTATCCTATCCTCTATCCTATCCTATCCTCTATCCTATCCTATCCCCTATCCTATCCTATCCTCTAACCTATCCTATCCTCTATCCTATCCTATCCTCTATATTATCCTATCCTCTATCCTATCGTATACTCTATCCTATGCTATCCTCTATCCTACTCTATCCTCTATCCTATCCTATTCTCTATCCTATCCGTTCCTCTACCTTATCCTCTATCCGATCCTATCCTCTATCCTATCCAATCCCCTATCCTATCCTCTATCGTATCCGATCCTCTATCCTATCCTAACGTGTATATTATCGTATCCTCTATCCTATCCTACCCTCTATCCTATAATATCATCTATCCTATCCAATCCCCTATCCTATCCTCTATCGTATCCGATCCTCTATCCTATCCTATCGTGTATATTATCGTATCCTCTATCCTATCCTACCCTCTATCCTATAATATCATCTATCCTATCCTATCCTCTATCCTATCCTCTATCCTATCCTATCCTCTTTCCTATCCTATCCTCTATCCTCTCCTATCCTCTACCCTATCGAATCCCCTATCCTATCCTCTATCCTATCCTATCCTCTATCCTATCCTATCCTCTATCCTATCGTATCCTCTATCCTATCCTATCCTCTATCCCATCTTATTCTCTATCCTATCCGTTCCTCTACCTTATCCTCTATCCTATCTTATCCTATATCCTATCCTATCCTCAATCCTATCTTATCCTCTATCTTATCCTATCCTCTATCCTATCCTATCCTCTATCCTATCCTATCCTCTATCATATCCTATCCTCTATCCTATCCCATCCACTATCCTATCCTATCCTCTATCCTATCCTGTCCTCTATCGTCTCCTATCCTCTATCCTATCCAATTCCCTATCCTATTATCTATCCTATCCTATCCTCTATAATATCGTATCATCTATCCTATCCTATCCTCTATCCTCTCCCATCCTCTATCCTATGGAATCCCCTATCCTATCCTCTATCCTATCCTATCCTCTACCCTATCCTGTCCTCTATCGTCTCCTCTCCTCTATCCTATCCAATCCCCTATCCTATACTTTATCCTATCCTCTATCCTATCCTATCCTCTATCCTATCCTATCCTCTATCCTATCCTCTCCTCTATCGCCTCATATACTCTATCCTATCCAATCCCCTATCCTATCCTCTATCCTATCCTATCCTCTATAATATCGTATCCTCTATCCTATCCTATCCTCTATCCTATCCTATCCTCTATCCTATCCTATCCTCTATCCTCTCCTATCCTCTATCCTATCGAATCCCCTATCCTATCCTCTATCCTATCCTATCCTCTATCCTATCCTCTCCTCTATCGCCTCATATACTCTATCCTATCCAATCCCCTATCCTATCCTCTATCCTATCCTATCCTCTTTAATATCGTATCCTCTATCCTATCCTATCCTCTATCCTATCCTATCCTCTATCCTATCGTATCCCCTCTCCTATCCTCTATCCTATCCTATCCTCTATCCTATCCTATCCTCTATCCTATCCTATCCTCTATAATATCGTATCCTGTATCCTATCCTATCCTCTATCCTCTTCTATCCTCTATCCTATCGAATCCCCTATCCTATCCTCTATCCTATCCTATCCTCTATCCTATCCTATCCCCTATCCTATCCTATCCTCTAACCTATCCTATCCTCTATCCTATCCTATCCTCTATCCTATCCTACCCTCTATCCTATCCTATGCTCTATCCTATCCTATCCCCTATCCTATACTTTATCCTATCCTCTATCCTATCCTATCCATTATCCTATCCAATCCCCTATCCTATCCTCTTCCCTATCCTATTCTCTATCCTATCCTCTATCCTATCCTATCCTCTATCCTATCCTATCCTATCCTCTATCCTATCCTATCCTCTATCCTATCCTATCCTCTATCCTATCGTATACTCTATCCTATCCTATCCTCTATCCTATCCTATCCTCTATCCTATCCTGTCCTCTATCGTCTCCTATCCTCTATCCTATCCTCTATCCTATCCTATCCTCTATCCTATCCTATCCTCTATCCTATCCTCTATCCTATCCTATCCTCTATCCTATCCTATCCTCTATCCTATCCTATCCTCTATCCTATCCTATCCTCTATCCTATCCTCTATCCTATCCTATCCTCTATCCTATCCTATCCTCTATCCTATCCTATCCTCTATCCTATCCTATCCTCTATCCTATCCTATCCTCTATCCTATCCTATCCTCTATCCTATCCTCTCCTCTATCGCCTCCTATCCTCTATCCTATCCAATCCCCAATCCTATCCTCTATCCTATCCTATCCTCTATACTATCCTATCCTCTATCCTATCCTATCCTCTATCCTATCGTATCCCCTACCCTATCCTCTATCCTATCCTATCCTCTATCCTATCCTATCATCTATCCTATCCTGTCCTCTATCGTCTCCTATCCTCTATCCTATCCAATTCCCTATCCTATCCTCTATCCTATCCTATCCAATTCCCTATCCTATCCTCTATCCTATCCTATCCTCTATAATATCGTATCATCTATCCTATCCTATCCTCTATCCTCTCCCATCCTCTATCCTATCCAATTCCCTATCCTATCCTCTATCCTATCCTATCCAATTCCCTATCCTATCCTCTATCCTATCCTATCCTCTATAATATCGTATCATCTATCCTATCCTATCCTCTATCCTATCCTATCCTCTAACCTATCCTATCCTCTATCCTATCCTATCCTCTATCCTATCCTACCCTCTATCCTATCCTATGCTCTATCCTATCCTATCCCCTATCCTATACTTTATCCTATCCTCTATCCTATCCTATCCATTATCCTATCCAATCCCCTATCCTATCCTCTTCCCTATCCTATTCTCTATCCTATCCTCTATCCTATCCTATCCTCCATCCTATCCAATCCTCTATCTTATCCAATCCCCTATCCTATCCTCTATCCTATCCTATCCTCTATCCTATCCTATCCTATCCTCTATCCTATCCTATCCTCTATCCTATCCTATCCTCTATCCTATCGTATCCTCTATCCTATCCTATCCTCTATCCTATCCTATCCTCTATCCTATCCTGTCCTCTATCGTCTCCTATCCTCTATCCTATCCTCTATCCTATCCTATCCTCTATCCTATCCTATCCTCTATCCTATCCTCTATCCTATCCTATCCTCTATCCTATCCTATCCTCTATCCTATCCTATCCTCTATCCTATCCTATCCTCTATCCTATCCTATCCTCTATCCTATCCTCTATCCTATCCTATCCTCTATCCTATCCTATCCTCTATCCTATCCTATCCTCTATCCTATCCTATCCTCTATCCTATCCTATCCTCTATCCTATCCTATCCTCTATCCTATCCTCTCCTCTATCGCCTCCTATCCTCTATCCTATCCAATCCCCAATCCTATCCTCTATCCTATCCTATCCTCTATACTATCCTATCCTCTATCCTATCCTATCCTCTATCCTATCGTATCCCCTACCCTATCCTCTATCCTATCCTATCCTCTATCCTATCCTATCATCTATCCTATCCTGTCCTCTATCGTCTCCTATCCTCTATCCTATCCAATTCCCTATCCTATCCTCTATCCTATCCTATCCAATTCCCTATCCTATCCTCTATCCTATCCTATCCTCTATAATATCGTATCATCTATCCTATCCTATCCTCTATCCTCTCCCATCCTCTATCCTATCGAATCCCCTATCCTATCCTCTATCCTATCCTATCCTCTATCCTATCCTATCCTCTACCCTATCCTGTCCTCTATCGTCTCCTCTCCTCTATCCTATCCAATCCCCTATCCTATACTTTATCCTATCCTCTATCCTATCCTCTATCCTATCCTATCCCCTATCCTATCCAATCCCCTATCCTATCCTCTATCCTATCCTATTCTCAATCCTATCCGTTCCTCTACCTTATCCTCTATCCTATCTTATCCTCTATCCTATCCTATTCTCAATCCTATTTTATCCTCTATCGTATCCTATCCTCTATCCTATCCTATCCTCTATCCTATCCTATCCTCTATCCTATCCTATCCTCTATCCTATCCTATCCTCTATCCTATCCTATCCTCTATCCTATCCTCTATCCTATCCTATCCTCTATCCTATCCTATCCTCTATCCTATCCTATCCTCTATCCTATCCTATCCTCTATCCTATCCTATCCTCTATCCTATCCTATCCTCTATCCTATCCTATCCTCTATCCTATCCTATCCTCTATCCTATCCTATCCTCTATCCTATCCTATCCTCTATCCTATCGTATCCTCTATCCTATCCTATCCTCTATCCTATCCTGTCCTCTACCGTCTCCTATCCTCTATCCTATCCAATCCCCTATCCTATCCTCTATCCTATCCTATCCTCTATCCTATCCTATCCTCTATAATATCGTATCCTCTATCCTATCCTATCCTCTATCCTCTTCTATCCTCTATCCTATCGAATCCCCTATCCTATCCTCTATCCTATTATATCCTCTATCCTATCCTATCCCCTATCCTATCCTATCCTCTAACCTATCCTATCCTCTATCCTATCCTATCCTCTATCCTATCCTACCCTCTATCCTATCCTATCCTCTATCCTATCCTATCCCCTATCCTATACTTTATCCTATCCTCTATCCTATCCTATCCACTATCCTATCCAATCCCCTATCCTATCCTCTTCCCTATCCTATTCTCTATCCTATCCTCTATCCTATCCTATCCTCCATCCTATCCAATCCTCTATCCTATCCAATCCCCTATCCTTTCCTCTATCCTATCCTATCCTCTATCCTATCCTATCCTCTATCCTATCCTATCCTCTATCCTATCGTATCCTCTATCCTATCCTATCCTCTATCCTATCCTATCCTCTATCCTATCCTGTCCTCTATCGTCTCCTATCCTCTATCCTATCCTATCCTCTATCCTATCCTATCCAATCCCCAATCCTATCCTCTATCCTATCCTATCCTCTATAATATCGTATCCTCTATACTATCCTATCCTCTATCCTATCCTATCCTCTATCCTATCGTATCCCCTACCCTATCCTCTATCCTATCCTATCCTCTATCCTATCCTATCCTCTATCCTATCCTGTCCTCTATCGTCTCCTATCCTCTATCCTATCCAATTCCCTATCCTATCCTCTATCCTATCCTATCCTCTATAATATCGTATCCTCTATCCTATCCTATCCTCTATCCTCTCCTATCCTCTATCCTATCGAATCCCCTATCCTATCCTCTATCCTATCCTATCCTCTATCCTATCCTATCCTCTATCCTATCCTATCCTCTATCCTATCCTCTCCTCTATCGCCTCATATACTCTATCCTATCCAATCCCCTATCCTATCCTCTATCCTATCCTATCCTCTATAATATCGTATCCTCTATCCTATCCTATCCTCTATCCTATCCTATCCTCTATCCTATCGTATCCCCTATCCTATCCTCTATCCTATCCTATCCTCTATCCTATCCTATCCTCTATCCTATCCTATCCTCTATCCTATCATGTCCTCTATCGTCTCCTATCCTCTATCCTATCCAATTCCATATCCTATCCTCTATAATATCGTATCCTCTATCCTATCCTATCCTCTATCCTCTTCTATCCTCTATCCTATCGAATCCCCTATCCTATCCTCTATCCTATCCTATCCTCTATCCTATCCTATCCCCTATCCTATCCTATCCTCTAACCTATCCTATCCTCTATCCTATCCTATCCTCTATCCTATCCTATCCTCTATCCTATCGTATCCTCTATCCTATCCTATCCTCTATCCTATCCTATCCTCTATCCTATCCTGTCCTCTATCGTCTCCTATCCTCTATCCTATCCTATCCTCTATCCTATCCTATCCTCTATCCTATCCTATCCTCTATCCTATCCTCTATCCTATCCTATCCTCTATCCTATCCTATCCTCTATCCTATCCTATCCTCTATCCTATCCTATCCTCTATCCTATCCTATCCTCTATCCTATCCTATCCTCTATCCTATCCTATCCTCTATCCTATCCTCTCCTCTATCGCCTCCTATCCTCTATCCTATCCAATCCCCAATCCTATCCTCTATCCTATCCTATCCTCTATCCTATCCTATCCTCTATAATCTCGTATCCTCTATACTATCCTATCCTCTATCCTATCCTATCCTCTATCCTATCGTATCCCCTACCCTATCCTCTATCCTATCCTATCCTCTATCCTATCCTATCCTCTATCCTATCCTATCCTCTATCCTATCCTATCCTCTATCCTATCCTATCCTCTATCCTATCCTATCCTCTATAATATCGTATCCTCTATCCTATCCTATCCTCTATCCTCTCCTATCCTCTATCCTATCGAATCCCCTATCCTATCCTCTATCCTATCCTATCCTCTATCCTATCCTCTCCTCTATCGCCTCATATACTCTATCCTATCCAATCCCCTATCCTATCCTCTATCCTATCCTATCCTCTTTAATATCGTATCCTCTATCCTATCCTATCCTCTATCCTATCCTATCCTCTATCCTATCGTATCCCCTATCCTATCCTCTATCCTATCCTATCCTCTATCCTATCCTATCCTCTATCCTATCCTATCCTCTATAATATCGTATCCTCTATCCTATCCTATCCTCTATCCTCTTCTATCCTCTATCCTATCGAATCCCCTATCCTATCCTCTATCCTATCCTATCCTCTATCCTATCCTATCCCCTATCCTATCCTATCCTCTAACCTATCCTATCCTCTATCCTATCCTATCCTCTATCCTATCCTACCCTCTATCCTATCCTATGCTCTATCCTATCCTATCCCCTATCCTATACTTTATCCTATCCTCTATCCTATCCTATCCATTATCCTATCCAATCCCCTATCCTATCCTCTTCCCTATCCTATTCTCTATCCTATCCTCTATCCTATCCTATCCTCCATCCTATCCAATCCTCTATCCTATCCAATCCCCTATCCTATCCTCTATCCTATCCTATCCTCTATCCTATCCTATCCTCTATCCTATCCTATCCTCTATCCTATCCTCTCCTCTATCGCCTCCTATCCTCTATCCTATCCAATCCCCAATCCTATCCTCTATCCTATCCTATCCTCTATACTATCCTATCCTCTATCCTATCCTATCCTCTATCCTATCGTATCCCCTACCCTATCCTCTATCCTATCCTATCCTCTATCCTATCCTATCATCTATCCTATCCTGTCCTCTATCGTCTCCTATCCTCTATCCTATCCAATTCCCTATCCTATCCTCTATCCTATCCTATCCAATTCCCTATCCTATCCTCTATCCTATCCTATCCTCTATAATATCGTATCATCTATCCTATCCTATCCTCTATCCTCTCCCATCCTCTATCCTATCGAATCCCCTATCCTATCCTCTATCCTATCCTATCCTCTATCCTATCCTATCCTCTACCCTATCCTGTCCTCTATCGTCTCCTCTCCTCTATCCTATCCAATCCCCTATCCTATACTTTATCCTATCCTCTATCCTATCCTCTATCCTATCCTATCCCCTATCCTATCCAATCCCCTATCCTATCCTCTATCCTATCCTATTCTCTATCCTATCCGTTCCTCTACCTTATCCTCTATCCTATCTTATCCTCTATCCTATCCTATTCTCAATCCTATTTTATCCTCTATCGTATCCTATCCTCTATCCTATCCTATCCTCTATCCTATCCTATCCTCTATCCTATCCTATCCTCTATCCTATCCTATCCTCTATCCTATCCTCTATCCTATCCTATCCTCTGTCCTATCCTATCCTCTATCCTATCCTATCCTCTATCCTATCCTATCCTCTATCCTATCCTATCCTCTATCCTATCCTATCCTCTATCCTATCCTATCCTCTATCCTATCCTATCCTCTATCCTATCCTATCCTCTATCCTATCCTATCCTCTATCCTATCCTATCCTCTATCCTATCCTATCCTCTATCCTATCCTATCCTCTATCCTATCCTATCCTCTATCCTATCCTCTCCTCTATCGCCTCCTATCCTCTATCCTATCCAATCCCCAATCCTATCCTCTATCCTATCCTATCCTCTATAATATCGTATCCTCTATACTATCCTATCCTCTATCCTATCCTATCCTCTATCCTATCGTATCCCCTACCCTATCCTCTATCCTATCCTATCCTCTATCCTATCCTATCCTCTATCCTATCCTGTCCTCTATCGTCTCCTATCCTCTATCCTATCCAATTCCCTATCCTATCCTCTATCCTATCCTATCCTCTATAATATCGTATCCTCTATCCTATCCTATCCTCTATCCTCTAATAACCTCTATCCTATCGAATCCCCTATCCTATCCTCTATCCTATCCTATCCTCTATCCTATCCAATCCCCTATCCTATCCTCTATCCTATCCTATCCTCTATAATATCGTATCCTCTATCCTATCCTATCCTCTATCCTATCCTATCCTCTATCCTATCGTATCCCCTATCCTATCCTCTATCCTATCCTATCCTCTATCCTATCCTATCCTCTATCCTATCATGTCCTCTATCGTCTCCTATCCTCTATCCTATCCAATTCCCTATCCTATCCTCTATCCTATCCTATCCTCTATAATATCGTATCCTCTATCCTATCCTATCCTCTATCATCTTCTATCCTCTATCCTATCCAATCCCCTATCCTATCCTCTATCCTATCCTATCCTCTATCCTATCCTATCCCCTATCCTATCCTATCCTCTAACCTATCCTATCCTCTATCCTATCCTATCCTCTATCCTATCCTATCCTCTATCCTATCGTATCCTCTATCCTATCCTATCCTCTATCCTATCCTATCCTCTATCCTATCCTGTCCTCTATCGTCTCCTATCCTCTATCCTATCCTATCCTCTATCCTATCCTATCCTCTATCCTATCCTATCCTCTATCCTATCCTCTATCCTATCCTATCCTCTATCCTATCCTATCCTCTACCCTATCGAATCCCCTATCCTATCCTCTATCCTATCCTATCCTCTATCCTATCCTATCCTCTATCCTATCCTATCCTCTATCCTATCCTATCCTCTATCCTAACCTATCCTCTATCCTATCCTATCCTCTATCCTATCCTCTCCTCTATCGCCTCATATACTCTATCCTATCCAATCCCCTATCCTATCCTCTATCCTATCCTATCCTCTTTAATATCGTATCCTCTATCCTATCCTATCCTCTATCCTATCCTATCCTCTATCCTATCGTATCCCCTATCCTATCCTCTATCCTATCCTATCCTCTACCCTATCCTATCCTCTATCCTATCCTATCCTCTACCCTATCCTATCCTCTATCCTATCCTATCCTCTATCCTATCATGTCCTCTATCGTCTCCTATCCTCTATCCTATCCAATTACCTATCCTATCCTCTATCCTATCCTATCCTCTATAATATCGTATCCTCTATCCTATCCTATCCTCTATCCTCTTCTATCCTCTATCCTATCGAATCCCCTATCCTATCCTCTATCCTATCCTATCCTCTATCCTATCCTATCCCCTATCCTATCCTATCCTCTAACCTATCCTATCCTCTATCCTATCCTATCCTCTATCCTATCCTATCCTCTATCCTCTATCCTCTATCCTATCCTATCCTCTATCCTATGCTATCCTCTATCCTACTCTATCCTCTATCCTATCCTATTCTCTATCCTATCCGTTCCTCTACCTTATCCTCTATCCGATCCTATCCTCTATCCTATCCAATCCCCTATCCTATCCTCTATCGTATCCGATCCTCTATCCTATCCTATCGTGTATATTATCGTATCCTCTATCCTATCCTACCCTCTATCCTATAATATCATCTATCCTATCCTATCCTCTATCCTATCCAATCCCCTATCCTATCCTCTATCGTATCCGATCCTCTATCCTATCCTATCGTGTATATTATCGTATCCTCTATCCTATCCTACCCTCTATCCTATAATATCATCTATCCTATCCTATCCTCTATCCTATCCTATATCCTATCCTATCCTCCATCCTATCCTATTATCTGTCCTATCCTATCCTCTATCCTATCCTCTATCCTATCCTCTATCCTATCCTATATCCTATCCTATCCTCCATCCTATCCTATTATCTGTCCTATCCTATCCTCTATCCTATCCTCTATCCTATCCTCTATCCTATCCTATCCTCTTTCCTATCCTATCCTCTATCCTCTCCTATCCTCTACCCTATCGAATCCCCTATCCTATCCTCTATCCTATCCTATCCTCTATCCTATCCTATCCTCTATCCTATCGTATCCTCTATCCTATCCTATCCTCTATCCCATCTTATTCTCTATCCTATCCGTTCCTCTACCTTATCCTCTATCCTATCTTATCCTATATCCTATCCTATCCTCAATCCTATCTTATCCTCTATCTTATCCTATCCTCTATCCTATCCTATCCTCTATCCTATCCTATCCTCTATCATATCCTATCCTCTATCCTATCCTATCCACTATCCTATCCTATCCTCTATCCTATCCTGTCCTCTATCGTCTCCAATCCTCTATCCTATCCAATTCCCTATCCTATCCTCTATCCTATCCTATCCTCTATAATATCGTATCATCTATCCTATCCTATCCTCTATCCTCTCCCATCCTCTATCCTATCGCATCCCCTATCCTATCCTCTATCCTATCCTATCCTCTACCCTATCCTGTCCTCTATCGTCTCCTCTCCTCTATCCTATCCAATCCCCTATCCTATACTTTATCCTATCCTCTATCCTATCATCTATCCTATCCTATCCCCTATCCTATCCAATCCCCTATCCTATCCTCTATCCTATCCTATTGTCTATCCTATCCGTTCCTCTACCTTATCCTCTATCCTATCTTATCCTCTATCCTATCCTATTCTCAATCCTATTTTATCCTCTATCCTATCCTATCCTCTATCCAATCCTATCCCCTATCCTATCCTATCCTCTATCCTATCCTATCCTCTATCCTATCCTATCCCCTATCCTATACTTTATCCTATCCTCTATCCTATCCTCTATCCTATCCTATCCACTATCCTATCCAATCCCCTATCCTATCCTCTTCCCTATCCTATTCTCTATCCTATCCTCTATCCTATCCTATCCTCCATCCTATCCAATCCTCTATCCTATCCAATCCCCTATCCTATCCTCTATCCTATCCTATCCTCTATCCTATCCTATCCTCTATCCTATCCTATCCTCTATCCTATCGTATCCTCTATCCTATCCTATCCTCTATCCTATCCTATCCTCTATCCTATCCTGTCCTCTATCGTCTCCTATCCTCTATCCTATCCTATCCTCTATCCTATCCTATCCTCTATCCTATCCTATCCTCTATCCTATCCTATCCTCTATCCTATCCTATCCTCTATCCTATCCTATCCTCTATCCTATCCTATCCTCTATCCTATCCTATCCTCTATCCTATCCTATCCTCTATCCTATCCTATCCTCTATCCTATCCTATCCTCTATCCTATCCTATCCTCTATCCTATCCTATCCTCTATCCTATCCTATCCTCTATCCTATCCTATCCTCTATCCTATCCTATCCTCTATCCTATCCTATCCTCTATCCTATCCTATCCTCTATCCTATCCTCTATCCTATCCTCTCCTCTATCGCCTCCTATCCTCTATCCTATCCAATCCCCTATCCTATCCTCTATCCTATCCTATCCTCTATAATATCGTATCCTCTATCCTATCCTATCCTCTATCCTATCCTATCCTCTATCCTATCGTATCCCCTACCCTATCCTCTATCCTATCCTATCCTCTATCCTATCCTATCCTCTATCCTATCCTGTCCTCTATCGTCTCCTATCCTCTATCCTATCCAATTCCCTATCCTATCCTCTATCCTATCCTATCCTCTATAATATCGTATCCTCTATCCTATCCTATCCTCTATCCTCTCCTATCCTCTATCCTATCGAATCCCCTATCCTATCCTCTATCCTATCCTATCCTCTATCCTATCCTATCCTCTATCCTATCCTATCCTCTATCCTATCCTATCCCCTATCCTATCCTATCCTCTAACCTATCCTATCCTCTATCCTATCCTATCCTCTATCCTATCCTATCCTCTATCCTATCCTCTATCCTCTATCCTCTATCCTATCCTATCCTCTATCCTATCCTATTCTCTATCCTACTCTATCCTCTATCCTATCCTATTCTCTATCCTATCCGTTCCTCTACCTTATCATCTATCCGATCCTATCCTCTATCCTATCCAATCCCCTATCCTATCCTCTATCGTATCCGATCCTCTATCCTATCCTATCGTGTATATTATCGTATCCTCTATCCTATCCTACCCTCTATCCTATCATATCATCTATCCTATCCTATCCTCTATCCTAACCTATCCTCAAACCTATCCTATCCTCAATCCTATCCTATCCTCCATCCTATCCTATCCTCTATCCTATTCTATCCTCTATCTTATCCTATCCTCTATCCTTTCCTATCCTCTATCCTATCTTATCCTCTATCCTATCCTATCCTCTATTATATCGTATCCACTATATATCCTATCCCCTTTCCTATAATATCATCTTTCCTATCCTATTCTGATTCCTATCTTATCCTCTGTCCTATCCTATCCTCTATCATATTCTATCCTCTTTCCTATAATATCATCTATCCCATCGTATCTTCAATGCTATCCTATCCTCTATAATATCGTATCCTCTATCCTATAATATCATCTATCCTATCCCATCCTCTATCCTATCCTATCCTCTATTCAATCCTATCCTCTATATTATCCTATCCTCTATAATATCGTATCCTCTATCATATCCTATCCTCTTTCGTATAATATCATCTATCCTATCCTATTCTCTATTCTATTATATCCTCTATCCTATCCTATCGTCTATAGTATCCTATCCTCTATCCTATCAAACCCCTATCCTATCCTCTATCCTGTCCTATCCTCCATCCAATCCTATCCCCAATCCTATCCTATCCTCTATCCAATCCTATCCTCTATCCTATCCTATCCTCTATTACATCCTATCCTCTATATTATCCTATCCTCTATAATATCGTATCCTCTATCATATCCTATCCTCTTTCCTATAATATCATCTATCCTATTCTATCCTCTATCCTATTCTATCCTCTACAATATCGTATCCTCTATCCTATAATATCATCTATCCTATCCTATCCTCTACAATATCGTATCCTCTATCATATCCTATCCTCTTTCCCATAATATCATCTATCCTATCCTATTCTCTATCCTATCCTATCCTCTATCCTATCCAATCCCCTATCGTATTCTCTATCCTATCCTATCCTCTATCCTATCCTATCCCCTATCCTATGCTATCCGCTATCCTATCTTATCCCCAATCCTATCCTATCCTCTATCCTATCCTATCCTCTATCCTATTGTATCCTCTATCCTATTGTATCCTCTATCCTATCCTATCCTCTATCCTGTCCTATCCTCTATCCTATCCTATCCTCAATCCTATCCTATCCTCTATCCTATCCTATCCTCTATCTTATCCTATCCTCTATCCTACCCTATCCTCTATCCTATCCTATCCTCTATCCTATCCTATTCTCTATCCTATCCTATCCTCTATAATATCGCATCCTCTATCCTATCCTATCCTCAATCCTATCCAATCCTCTATCCTATCCTATCCTCTTTACTATCCTATCGTCTATCGTATCCTACCCTCTATCCTATCAAACCCCCTATCCTATCCTCTTTCCTGTCCTATCCTCCATCCAATTCTATCCCCAATCCTATCCTATCCTCTATCCTATCCAATCCCCTATTCTATTTTCTATCCTATCCTATCCTCTATCCTATCCAATCCCCTATCCTATTCTCTATCCTATCCTATCCTCTATCCTATCTTATCCCCAATCCTATCCTATCCTCTATCCTATCCTATCCTCTATCCTATTGTATCCTCTACCCTATCCTATCCTCTATCCTATCCTATCCTCTATCATATCCTATCCTCTTTCCTATAATATCATCTATCCTATTCTATCCACTATAATATCGTATCCTCTATCCTATAATATCATCTATCCAATCCTATCCTCTACAATATCGTATCCTCTATCATATCCTATCCTCTTTCCCATAATATCATCTATCCTATCCTATACTCTATCCTATCCTATCCTCTATCCTATCCAATCCCCTATCGTATTCTCTATCCTATCCTATCCTCTATCCTATCATGTCCTCTATCGCCTCCTATCCTCTATCCTATCCTATCCTCTATCCTCTCCTATCCTCTATCCTATCGAATCCCCTATCCTATCCTCTATCCTATCCTATCCTGTATCCTATCCTATCCTCTATCCTATCGTATCCTCTATCCTATCCTATCCTCTATCCTATCTTATTCTCTATCCTATCCGTTCCTCTACCTTATCCTCTATCCTATCTTATCCTCTATCCTATCCTATCCTCAATCCTATCTTATCCTCTATCTTATCCTATCCTCTATCCTATCCTATCTTCTATCCTATCCTATCCTCTATCCTATACTTTATCCTATCCTCTATCCTATCCTCTATTCTATCCTATCCACTATCCAATCCAATCTCCTATCCTATCCTCTATCATATCCTATCCTCCATCCTATCCAATCCTCTATCCTATCCAATCCCCTATCCTATCCTCTATCCTATCCTATCCTCTATAATATCGTATCTTCTATCATATTCTATCCTCTATCCTATAAAATCATCTATCCTATCCTATTCTCTATCCTACCCTATCCTCTATCGTCTCCTATCCTCTACCCTATCCAATCCCACATCCTATCCTCTATCCTATCCTATTCTCTATCCTATCCGTTCCTCTACCTTATCCTCTATCCTATCTTATCCTCTATCCTAACCTAGCCTCTAGGCTATCCTATCCTCTATCCTATCCTATCCTCTATCCTATCCTATCCTGTATCCTATCCTATCCTCTATCCTATCCTATCCTCTATCCTATCCTATCCCCTATCCTATACTTTATCCTATCCTCTATCCTATCCTCTATCCTATCCTATCCACTATCTTATCCAATCTCCTATCCTATCCTGTATCCTATCCTATTCTCTATCCTATCCTCTATCCTATCCTATCCTCCATCCTATCCAATCCTCTATCCTATCCAATCCCCTATCCTATCCTCTATCCTATCCTATCCTCTATAATATCGTACCTTCTATCATATTCTATCCTCTATCCTATAAAATCATCTATCCTATCCTATTCTCTATCCTACCCTATCCTCTATCGTCTCCTATCCTCTACCCTATCCAATCCCACATCCTATCCTCTATCCTATCCTATTCTGTATCCTATCCGTTCCTCTACCTTATCCTCTATCCTATCTTATCCTCTATCCTATCCTATCCTCAAACCTATCTTATCCTCTATCTTATCCTATCCTCTATCCTATCCTATCCTCTATCCTATCCTATCCTCTATCATATCCTATCCTCTATCCTCTCCTATCCTCTATCCTATCCTATCCTCTATCCTATCCTGTCCTCTATCGTCTCCTATCCTCCATCCTATCCAATCCCTTATCCTATCCTCTATCCTATCCTATCCTCTATCCTATCCTATTCTCTATCCTACTCTATCCTCTATCCTATCCTATTCTCTATCCTATCCGTTCCTCTACCTTATCATCTATCCGATCCTATCCTCTATCCTATCCAATCCCCTATCCTATCCTCTATCGTATCCGATCCTCTATCCTATCCTATCGTGTATATTGTCGTATCCTCTATCCTATCCTACCCTCTATCCTATAATATCATCTATCCTATCCTATCCTCTATCCTAACCTATCCTCAAACCTATCCTATCCTCAATCCTATCCTATCCTCCATCCTATCCTATCCTCTATCCTATTCTATCCTCTATCTTATCCTATCCTCTATCCTTTCCTATCCTCTATCCTATCTTATCCTCTATCCTATCCTATCCTCTATTATATCGTATCCACTATATATCCTATCCCCTTTCCTATAATATCATCTTTCCTATCCTATTCTGATTCCTATCTTATCCTCTGTCCTATCCTATCCTCTATCATATTCTATCCTCTTTCCTATAATATCATCTATCCCATCGTATCTTCTATGCTATCCTATCCTCTATAATATCCTATCCTCTATCCTATCCTATCCTCTATCCTATCCTATCCTCTATCCTATCCTATCCTCTATCCTATCCTATCCTCTATCCTATCCTGTCCTCTACCGTCTCCTATCCTCTATCCTATCCAATCCCCTACCCTATCCTCCATCCTATCCTATCCTCTATAATATCGTGTCCTCTATTCTATCCTATCCTCTATCCTCTCCTATCCTCTATCCTATCGAATCCCCTATCCTCTCCTATCCTCTATCCTATCGAATCCCCTATCCTATCCTCCATCCTATCGAATCCCCTATCTTATCCTCTATCCTATCCTATCCTCTATCCTATCCTATCCTCTATCCTATCCTATCCTCTATCCTATCCTATCCTCTATCCTATCCTATCCTCTATCCTATCCTATCATCTATCCTATCCTATCCTCTATCCTATCCTATCCTCTATCCTATCCTATCCTCTATAATATCGTATCCTCTATCCTATCCTATCCTCTATCCTATCCTATCCTCTATCCTACCCTATCCTCTATCCTATCGTTTCCCCTATCCTATCCTCTATCCTATCCTATCCTCTATCCTATCCTATCCTCTAACCTATCATGTCCTCTATCGTCTCCTATCTTCTATCCTATCCAATTCCCTATCCTATCCTCTATCCTATCCTATCCTCTATAATATCGTATCCTCTATCCTATCCTATCCTCTATCCTCTTCTATCCTCTATCCTATCGAATCCCCTATCCTATCCTCTATCCTATCCTATCCTCTATCCTATCCTATCCCCTATCCTATCCTATCCTCTAACCTATCCTATCCTCTATCCTATCCTATCCTCTATCCTATCCTACCCTCTATCCTATCCTATCCTCTATCCTATCCTATCCCCTATCCTATACTTTATCCTATCCTCTATCCTATCCTATCCACTATCCTATCCAATCCCCTATCCTATCCTCTTCCCTATCCTATTCTCTTTCCTATCCTCTATCCTATCCTATCCTCCATCCTATCCAATCCTCTATCCTATCCAATCCCCTATCCTATCCTCTATCCTATCCTATCCTCTATCCTATCCTATCCTCTATCCTATCCTATCCTCTATCCTATCCTATCCTCTATCCTATCCTATCCTCTATCCTATCCTATCCTCTATCCTATCCTATCCTCTATCCTATCCTATCCTCTATCCTATCCTATCCTCTATCCTATCCTATCCTCTATCCTATCCTATCCTCTATCCTATCCTATCCTCTATCCTATCCTATCCTCTATCCTATCCTATCCTCTATCCTATCCTATCCTCTATCCTATCCTCTCCTCTATCGCCTCCTATCCTCTATCCTATCCAATCCCCAATCCTATCCTCTATCCTATCCTATCCTCTATAATATCGTATCCTCTATACTATCCTATCCTCTATCCTATCCTATCCTCTATCCTATCGTATCCCCTACCCTATCCTCTATCCTATCGTATCCCCTACCCTATTCTCTATCCTATCCTATCCTCTATCCTATCCTATCCTCTATCCTATCCTCTCCTCTATCGCCTCCTATCCTCTATCCTATCCAATCCCCAATCCTATCCTCTATCCTATCCTATCCTCTATAATATCGTATCCTCTATCCTATCCTATCCTCTATCCTATCCTATCCTCTATCCTATCGTATCCCCTACCCTATCCTCTATCCTATCCTATCCTCTATCCTATCCTATCCTCTATCCTATCCTGTCCTCTATCGTCTCCTATCCTCTATCCTATCCAATTCCCTATCCTATCCTCTATCCTATCCTATCCTCTATAATATCGTATCCTCTATCCTATCCTATCCTCTATCCTCTCCTATCCTCTATCCTATCGAATCCCCTATCCTATCCTCTATCCTATCCTATCCTCTATCCTATCCTATCCTCTATCCTATCCTATCCTCTATCCTATCCTCTCCTCTATCGCCTCATATACTCTATCCTATCCAATCCCCTATCCTATCCTCTATCCTATCCTATCCTCTATAATATCGTATCCTCTATCCTATCCTATCCTCTATCCTATCCTATCCTCTATCCTATCGTATCCCCTATCCTATCCTCTATCCTATCCTATATTCTATCCTATCCTATCCTCTATCCTATCCTATCCTCTATCCTATCATGTCCTCTATCGTCTCCTATCCTCTATCCTATCCAATTCCCTATCCTATCCTCTATCCTATCCAATTCCCTATCCTATCCTCTATCCTATCTTATCCTCTATAATATCGTATCCTCTATCCTATCCTATCCTCTATCCTCTTCTATCCTCTATCCTATCGAATCCCCTATCCTATCCTCTATCCTATCCTATCCTCTATCCTATCCTATCCCCTATCCTATCCTATCCTCTAACCTATCCTATCCTCTATCCTATCCTATCCTCTATCCTATCCTATCCTCTATCCTCTATCCTATCCTATCCTCTATCCTATGCTATCCTCTATCCTACTCTATCCTCTATCCAATCCTATTCTCTATCCTATCCGTTCCTCTACCTTATCCTCTATCCGATCCTATCCTCTATCCTATCCAATCCCCTATCCTATCCTCTATCGTATCCGATCGTCTATCCTATCCTATCGTGTATATTATCGTATCCTCTATCCTATCCTACCCTCTATCCTATAATATCATCTATCCTATCCTATCCTCTATCCTATCCAATCCCCTATCCTATCCTCTATCGTATCCGATCCTCTATCCTATCCTATCGTGTATATTATCGTATCCTCTATCCTATCCTACCCTCTATCCTATAATATCATCTATCCTATCCTATCCTCTATCCTATCCTATATCCTATCCTATCCTCCATCCTATCCTATCATCTGTCCTATCCTATCCTCTATCCTATCCTCTATCCTATCCTCTATCCTATCCTATCCTCTTTCCTATCCTATCCTCTATCCTCTCCTATCCTCTACCCTATCGAATCCCCTATCCTATCCTCTATCCTATCCTATCCTCTATCCTATCCTATCCTCTATCCTATCGTATCCTCTATCCTATCCTATCCTCTATCCCATCTTATTCTCTATCCTATCCGTTCCTCTACCTTATCCTCTATCCTATCTTATCCTATATCCTATCCTATCCTCAATCCTATCTTATCCTCTATCTTATCCTATCCTCTATCCTATCCTATCCTCTATCCTATCCTATCCTCTATCATATCCTATCCTCTATCCTATCCTATCCACTATCCTATCCTATCCTCTATCCTATCCTGTCCTCTATCGTCTCCTATCCTCTATCGTCTCCTATCCTCTATCCTATCCAATTCCCTATCCTATCCTCTATCCTATCCTATCCTCTATAATATCGTATCATCTATCCTATCCTATCCTCTATCCTCTCCCATCCTCTATCCTATCGAATCCCCTATCCTATCCTCTATCCTATCCTATCCTCTACCCTATCCTGTCCTCTATCGTCTCCTCTCCTCTATCCTATCCAATCCCCTATCCTATACTTTATCCTATCCTCTATCCTATCATCTATCCTATCCTATCCCCTATCCTATCCAATCCCCTATCCTATCCTCTATCCTATCCTATTCTCTATCCTATCCGTTCCTCTACCTTATCCTCTATCCTACCTTATCCTCTATCCTATCCTATTCTCAATCCTATTTTATCCTCTATCCTATCCTATCCTCTATCCTATCCTATCCCCTATCCTATCCTATCCTCTATCCTATCCTATCCTCTATCCTATCCTATCCCCTATCCTATACTTTATCCTATCCTCTATCCTATCCTCTATCCTATCCTATCCTCTAACCTATCCTATCCTCTATCCTATCCTATCCTCTATCCTATCCTATCCTCTATCCTCTATCCTATCCTATCCTCTATCCTATGCTATCCTCTATCCTACTCTATCCTCTATCCAATCCTATTCTCTATCCTATCCGTTCCTCTACCTTATCCTCTATCCGATCCTATCCTCTATCCTATCCAATCCCCTATCCTATCCTCTATCGTATCCGATCGTCTATCCTATCCTATCGTGTATATTATCGTATCCTCTATCCTATCCTACCCTCTATCCTATAATATCATCTATCCTATCCTATCCTCTATCCTATCCAATCCCCTATCCTATCCTCTATCGTATCCGATCCTCTATCCTATCCTATCGTGTATATTATCGTATCCTCTATCCTATCCTACCCTCTATCCTATAATATCATCTATCCTATCCTATCCTCTATCCTAACCTATCCTCAAACCTATCCTATCCTCAATCCTATCCTATCCTCCATCCTATCCTATCCTCTATCCTATTCTATCCTCTATCTTATCCTATCCTCTATCCTTTCCTATCCTCTATCATATTCTATCCTCTTTCCTATAATATCATCTATCCCATCGTATCTTCAATGCTATCCTATCCTCTATAATATCGTATCCTCTATCCTATAATATCATCTATCCTATCCCATCCTCTATCCTATCCTATCCTCTATTCAATCCTATCCTCTATATTATCCTATCCTCTATTCAATCCTATCCTCTATATTATCCTATCCTCTATAATATCGTATCCTCTATCATATCCTATCCTCTTTCGCATAATATCATCTATCCTATCCTATTCTCTATTCTATTATATCCTCTATCCTATCGTATCGTCTATCGTATCCTATCCTCTATCCTATCAAACCCCTATCCTATCCTCTATCCTGTCCTATCCTCCATCCAATCCTATCCCCAATCCTATCCTATCCTCTATCCAATCCTATCCTCTATCCTATCCTATCCTCTATTACATCCTATCCTCTATATTATCCTGTCCTCTATAATATCGTATCCTCTATCATATCCTATCCTCTTTCCTATAATATCATCTATCCTATTCTATCCTCTATCCTATTCTATCCTCTATAATATCGTATCCTCTATCCTATAATATCATCTATCCTATCCTATCCTCTACAATATCGTATCCTCTATCATATCCTATCCTATTTCCCATAATATCATCTATCCTATCCTATTCTCTATCCTATCCTATCCTCTATCCTATCCAATCCCCTATCGTAATCTCTATCCTATCCTATCCTCTATCCTATCCTATCCCCTATCCTATGCTATCCGCTATCCTATCTTATCCCCAATCCTATCATATCCTCTATCCTATCCTATCCTCTATCCTATTGTATCCTCTATCCTATCCTATCCTCTATCCTGTCCCATCCTCTATCCTATCCTATCCTCAATCCTATCCTATCCTCTATCCTATCCTATCCTCTATCCTATCCTATCCTCTATCCTACCCTATCCTCTATCCTATCCTATCCTCTATCCTATCCTATTCTCTATCCTATCCTATCCTCTATAATATCGCATCCTCTATCCTATCCTATCCTCAATCCTATCCAATCCTCTATCCTATCCTATCCTCAATCCTATCCAATCCTCTATCCTATCCTATCCTCTTTACTATCCTATCGTCTATCGTATCCTACCCTCTATCCTATCAAACCCCCTATCCTATCCTCTATCCTGTCCTATCCTCCATCCAATTCTATCCCCAATCCTATCCTATCCTCTATCCTATCCAATCCCCTATTCTATTCTCTATCCTATCCTATCCTCTATCCTATCCAATCCCCTATCCTATTCTCTATCCTATCCTATCCTCTATCCTATCTTATCCCCAATCCTATCCTATCCTCTATCCTATCCTATCCTCTATCCTATTGTATCCTCTATCCTATCCTATCCTCTATCCTATCCTATCCTCTATCATATCCTATCCTCTTTCCTATAATATCATCTATCCTATTCTATCCACTATAATATCGTATCCTCTATCCTATAATATCATCTATCCAATCCTATCCTCTACAATATCGTATCCTCTATCATATCCTATCCTCTTTCCCATAATATCATCTATCCTATCCTATACTCTATCCTATCCTATCCTCTATCCTATCCAATCCCCTATCGTATTCTCTATCCTATCCTATCCTCTATCCTATCATGTCCTCTATCGCCTCCTATCCTCTATCCTATCCTATCCTCTATCCTCTCCTATCCTCTATCCTATCGAATCCCCTATCCTATCCTCTATCCTATCCTATCCTGTATCCTATCCTATCCTCTATCCTATCGTATCCTCTATCCTATCCTATCCTCTATCCTATCTTATTCTCTATCCTATCCGTTCCTCTACCTTATCCTCTATCCTATCTTATCCTCTATCCTATCCTATCCTCAATCCTATCTTATCCTCTATCTTATCCTATCCTCTATCCTATCCTATCCTCTATCCTATCCTATCCTCTATCCTATCCTATCCCCTATCCTATACTTTATCCTATCCTCTATCCTATCCTCTATCCTATCCTATCCACTATCCTATCCAATCTCCTATCCTATCCTCTATCCTATCCTATTCTCTATCCTATCCTCTATCCTATCCTATCCTCCATCCTATCCAATCCTCTATCCTATCCAATCCCCTATCCTATCCTATCCTCTATAATATCGTACCTTCTATCATATTCTATCCTCTATCCTATAAAATCATCTATCCTATCCTATTCTCTATCCTACCCTATCCTCTATCGTCTCCTATCCTCTACCCTATCCAATCCCACATCCTATCCTCTATCCTATCCTATCCTCTATCCTATCCTATCCTCTATCCTATCCTATCCTCTATCCTATCCTATCCTCTATCCTATCCTCTATCCTATCCTATCCACTATCCTATCCAATCCCCTATCCTATCCTCTTCCCTATCCTATTCTCTATCCTATCCTCTATCCTATCCTATCCTCCATCCTATCCAATCCTCTATCCTATCCAATCCCCTATCCTATCCTCTATCCTATCCTATCCTCTATCCTATCCTATCCTCTATCCTATCCTATCCTCTATCCTATCCTATCCTCTATCCTATCCTATCCTCTATCCTATCCTATCCTCTATCCTATCCTATCCTCTATCCTATCCTATCCTCTATCCTATCCTATCCTCTATCCTATCCTATCCTCTATCCTATCCTATCCTCTATCCTATCCTATCCTCTATCCTATCCTATCCTATCCTCTATCCTATCCTATCCTCTATCCTATCCTCTCCTCTATCGCCTCCTATCCTCTATCCTATCCAATCCCCTATCCTATCCTCTATCCTATCCTATCCTCTATAATATCGTATCCTCTATCCTATCCTATCCTCTATCCTATCCTATCCTCTATCCTATCGTAACCCCTACCCTATCCTCTATCCTATCCTATCCTCTATCCTATCCTATCCTCTATCCTATCCTATCCTCTATCCTATCCTGTCCTCTATCGTCTCCTATCCTCTATCCTATCCAATTCCCTATCCTATCCTCTATCCTATCCTATCCTCTATAATATCGTATCCTCTATCCTATCCTATCCTCTATCCTCTCCTATCCTCTATCCTATCGAATCCCCTATCCTATCCTCTATCCTATCCTATCCTCTATCCTATCCTATCCTCTATCCTATCCTATCCCCTATCCTATCCTAACCTCTAACCTATCCTATCCTCTATCCTATCCTATCCTCTATCCTATCCTATCCTCTATCCTCTATCCTCTATCCTATCCTATCCTCTATCCTATCCTATTCTCTATCCTACTCTATCCTCTATCCTATCCTATTCTCTATCCTATCCGTTCCTCTACCTTATCATCTATCCTATCCTATCCTCTATCCTATCCAATCCCCTATCCTATCCTCTATCGTATCCGATCCTCTATCCTATCCTATCCTCTATCCTATCCTTTATCCTATCCTATCCTCTATCCTATCCTATCCTCTATCCTATCCAATCCCGTATCCTATCCTCTATCGTAACCGATCCTATATCCTATCCTGTCGTGTATAATATCGTATCCTCTATCCTATCCCACCATCTATCCTATAATATCATCTATCCTATCCTATTCTGTATCCTAACCTATCCTCAAACTTATCCTATCCTCAATCCTATCCTATCCTCTATCCTTTCCTATCCTCTATCCTATTCTATCCTCTATCCTATCCTATCCTCTATCCTATCCTATCCTCTATCCTATCCTATGCTCTATCCTATCCTCTATCGAATCCTATCCTCCATCCAATCCTATCCCCAATCCTATCCTATCCTCTATCCTACCCTATCCTCTATCCTATCCTATCCTGTATCCTATCCTATCCTCTATCCTATCCTATCCTATCCTCTATCCTACCCTTTATCCTATCCTATCCTCTATCCTATCCTATCCTCTATCCTATCCAATCCCCTATCCTATCCTCTATCGTAACCGATCCTCTATCCTATCCTGTCGTGTATAATATCGTATCCTCTATCCTTGGTACGCTACCGTCTTGCCACACCGATTCTTTATCGTATCCTCTATCCTATCCTACCATCTATCCTATAATATCATCTATCCTATCCTATCCTGTATCCTAACCTATCCTCAAACTTATCCTATCCTGAATCCTATCCTATCCTCTATCCTTTCCTATCCTCTATCCTATTCTATCCTCTATCCTATCCTATCCTCTATCCTATCCTATCCTCTATCCTATCCTATGCTCTATCCTATCCTCTATCGAATCCTATCCTCTATCCTATAATATACTCCATCCTTTCCAATCTCCTATCCTATCATCTATGCTGTCCTAACCTATCCTCTATCCTATCCTATCCACAATCCTATCCTATCCTCTATAATATCCTATCCCCTATCCTATCCTATCCTCTATAATATCGTATCCACTATCATATCCTATCCTCTTTCCTATAATATCATCTATCCTATCCTATTCTCTATTATATCCTATGCTCTATCCTATCCTATCCTCTCTAATATCGTATCCACTATTATATTCTATCCTCTTCCCTATAATATCATCTATCCTATCCGCTCTCCTATAATATCATCTATCCTATCCTATTGTCTATCCTATCCTACTCTCTATCCTATCCAATCCCCTATCCTGTCCTCTATCCTATCCAATCCCCTATCCTATCCTCTGTCCTATCCTCTATCCTATCCTATCCTCTATACTATACTATCCTCTATCCTATCCTATCCTCTATCCTATCCTATCATCTATCCTATCCTATCCTGTACCTAACCTATCCTCAAACTTATCCTATCCTCAATCCTATCCTATCCTCTATCCTTTCCTATCCTCTATCCTATTCTATCCTCTATCCTATCCAATCCTCTATCCTATCCTATCCTCTATCCTATGCTCTATCGAATCCTATCCTCCATCCAATCCTATCCCCAATCCTATCCTATCCTCTATCCTATCCTATCCTCTATCCTATCCTATCCTGTATCCTATCCTATCCTCTATCCTATCCTATCCTCTATCCTATCCTATCCTGTATCCTATCCTATCCTCTATCCTATCCTCTATAATATCGTATCCACTATCATATCCTAGCCTCTTTCCTATAATATCATCTATCCTATCCTATCCTCTATTAGATCCTATGCTCTATCCTATCCTATCCTCTCTAATATCGTATCCACTATCATATCCTATCCTCTTCCCTATAATATCATCTATCCTATCCGCTCTCCTATAATATCATCTATCCTATCCTATTGTCTATCCTATCCTATCCTCTATCCTATCCAATCCCGTATCCTATCCCCTATCCAATCCTATCCTCTACAATAACGTATCCTCTATCCTATAATATTATCTATCCTATCCTATCATCTACAATATCGTATCCTCTATCATATCCTATCCTCTTTCCCATAATATCATCTATCCTATCCTATCCTCTATCCTGTCCTATCCTCCATCCAATCCTATCCCCAATCCTATCCTATCCTCTATCCTATCCTATCCTCTATCCTATCCTATCCTCTATCCTATCCTATCCTCTATCCTATCCTATCCTCTATCATATCCTATCCTCTTTCCTATAATATCATCTATCCTATTCTATCCTCTATCCTATCCTATCCTCTACAATAACGTATCCTCTATCCTATAATATTATCTATCCTATCCTATCCTCTACAATATCGTATCCTCTATCATATCCTATCCTCTTTCCCATAATATCATCTATCCTATCCTATTCTCTATGCCATCCTATCCTCTATCCTATCCTATCGTCTATCGTATCCTATACTCTATCCTATCGAATCCCCTATCCTAACCTCAATCCAATCCAATCCCCTATCCTATCCTCTATCCTATTCTCTATACTATCCTCTGTCCTATCCTACTCTCTATCCTATCCAATCCCCTATCCTGTCCTCTATCCTATCCAATCCCCTATCCTATCCTCTGTCCTATCCTCTATCCTATCCTATCCTCTATACTATACTATCCTCTATCCTATCCTATCCTCTATCCTATCCTATCATCTATCCTATCCTATCCTGTATCCTAACCTATCCTCAAACTTATCCTATCCTCAATCCTATCCTATCCTCTATCCTTTCCTATCCTCTATCCTATTCTATCCTCTATCCTATCCAATCCTCTATCCTATCCTATCCTCTATCCTATCCTCTATCGAATCCTATCCTCCATCCAATCCTATCCCCAATCCTATCCTATCCTCTATCCTATCCTATCCTCTATCCTATCCTTTATCCTATCCTATCCTCTATCCTATCCTATCCTCTATCCTATCCAATTCCCTATCCTATCCTCTATCGTAACCGATCCTCTATCCTATCCTGTCGTGTATAATATCGTATCCTCTATCCTATCCTACCATCTATCCCATAATATCATCTATCCTATCCTATCCTCTATCCTGTCCTATCCTCCATCCAATCCTATCCCCAATCCTATCCTATCCTCTATCCTATCCTATCCTCTATCCTATCCTATCCTCTATCCTATCCTATCCTCTATCCTATCCTATGCTCTATCCTATCCTCTATCGAATCCTATCCTCCATCCAATCCTATCCCCAATCCTATCCTATCCTCTATCCTATCCTATCCTCTATCCTATCCTATCCTGTATCCTATCCTATCCTCTATCCTATCCTATCCTCTATCCTATCCTATCCTCTATCCTATCCTTTATCCTATCCTATCCTCTATCCTATCCTATCCTCTATCCTATCCAATCCCCTATCCTATCCTCTATCGTAACCGATCCTCTATCCTATCCTGTCGTGTATAATATCGTATCCTCTATCCTATCCTACCATCTATCCTATAATATCATCTATCCTATCCTATCCTGTATCCTAACCTATATTCAAACTTATCCTATCCTCAATCCTATCCTATCCTCTATCCTTTCCTATCCTCTATCCTATTCTATCCTCTATCCTATCCTATCCTCTATTCTATCCTATCCTCTATCCTATCCTATGCTCTATCCTATCCTCTATCGAATCCTATTCTCTATCCTATAATATACTCCATCCTTTCCAATCTCCTATCCTATCATCTATGCTGTCCTAACCTATCCTCTATCCTATCCTATCCACAATCCTATCCTATCCTCTATTATATCCTATCCCCTATCCTATCCTATCCTCAATAATATCGTATCCACTATCATATCCTATCCTCTTTCCTATAATATCATCTATCCTATCCTATCCTCTATTATATCCTATGCTCTATCCTATCCTATCCTCTCTAATATCGTATCCACTATCATATCCTATCCTCTTCCCTATAATATCATCTATCCTATCCGCTCTCCTATAATATCATCTATCCTATCCTATTGTCTATCCTATCCTATCCTCTATCCTATCCAATCCCGTATCCTATCCCCTATCCTATCCTATCCTCTACAATAACGTATCCTCTATCCTATAATATTATCTATCCTATCCTATCCTCTACAATATCGTATCCTCTATCATATCCTATCCTCTTTCCCATAATATCATCTATCCTATCCTATTCTCTATCCCATCCTATCCTCTATCCTATCCTATCATCTATCGTATCCTATACTCTATCCTATCGAATCCCCTATCCTAACCTCAATCCAATCCAATCCCCTATCCTATCCTCTATCCTATTCTCTATACTATCCTCTGTCCTATCCTACTCTCTATCCTATCCAATCCCCTATCCTGTCCTCTATCCTATCCAATCCCCTATCCTATCCTCTGTCCTATCCTCTATCCTATCCTATCCTCTATCATATCCTATCCTCTTTCCTATAATATCATCTATCCTATCGTATCTTCTATGCTATCCTATCCTCTATAGTATCGTATCCTCTATCCTATAATATCATCTATCCTATCCTATTCTCTATGCTATTCTATCCTCAATCCTATCCTATCCTCTATCCTATCCAATGCCCTACCCTATCCTCTGTACTATCCTCCATCCTATCGTATCCCCTATACCACCCTATCCTATCCACTATCCTATCCTATCCTAAATCCTATCCTATCCTCTATCCTATCCTATTCTTTATACTATCCAATCCTCTATCGTATCCTCTATCCTATCCTATCCTCTATCCGATCCGATATCCAATCCTATCCTGTATCCTATCCTATCCTCTATCCTACTCTATCCTCCATCCTATCCTATCCTCTATTCTATCCTATCCTCTATCCTATCCTATCCTCTATCCTATCCTATCCTCTATCCGATCCTCTATCCTATCCTATACTCTATCCGATCCTCTATCCTATCCAATCCTCTATCCGATCCTCTATCCTAACGTACCCTCTATCATATCCTATCCTCTATCCTATCCTATCCTCTATCCTATCCGATCCTCTATCCTATCCTATCCTCTATCCTATCCTCTATCCTATCCTATCCTCTATCCTATCCTATCCTCTTTCCTATCCTATCCTCTATCCTATCCTATTCTCTATCCTATTATATCCTCTATCCTATCCTATCCTCTACCTTATCCTATACTCGATCCTATCCAATTACCTATCCTATCCTCTATCCTATCCTATCCTCTATCCTATCCTATCCTCTATCCTATCCTATCCTCTATCCTATCCTATCCTATCCTCTATCCTATCCTATCCTTTATCCTATCCTATCCTCTATTCTATCCTATCCTTTATCCTATCCTCTATCCTATACTATCCCCTATCCTATTATATCCTCTATCCTATCCTATCCTCTACCTTATCCTATACTCTATCCTATCCAATTACCTATCCTATCCTCTATCCTATCCTATCCTCTATCCTATCCTATCCTCTATCCTATCCTATCCTCTATCCTATCCTATCCTCTATCCTATCCTATCCTCTATCCTATCCTATCCTATCCTCTATCCAATCCTATCCTCTATCCTATCCTATCCTCTATCCTATCCTATCCTCTACCCTATCCTCTATCCTATCCTATCCTCTATCCTATCCTATCCTCTATCCTATCCTATCCTCTATCCTATCCTATCCTTTATCCTATCCTATCCTCTATCCTTTCCTATCCTCTATCCTATACTATCCTCTACCTTATCCTATCCTATCCTCTATCCTATCCTATCCTCTAGTCTATCCTATCCTCTATCCGATCCTCTATCCAATCCTATCCTTTATCCTATCCTATCCTCTATCCTACTCTATCCTCTATCCTATCCTATCCTCTATCCTATCCTATCCTCTATCCTATCCTCTATCCTATTATATCCTCTATCCTATCCTATCCTCTACCTTATCCTATACTCTATCCTTTCCAATTACCTATCCTATCCTCTATCCTATCCTCTATCCTATCCTTTCCTCAATCCCATTATATCCTCTATCCTATCCTATCCTATCCTCTATCCTATCCTATCCTATCCTCTATCCTATCCTATCCTTTATCCTATCCTATCCTCTATTCTATCCTATCCTCTATCCTATACTATCCTCTATCCTATCCTTCCCTCAATCCTATCCTATCCTCTATCCGATCCTCTATCCAATCCTATCCTTTATCCTATCCTATCCTCTATCCTACTCTATCCTCTATCCTATCCTATCCTCTATCCTATCCTATCCTCTATCCGATCCTCTATCCTATCCTATCCTCTATCATATCCTATCCTCTCTCTTATCCTATCCTCTCTCTTATCCTATCCTCTATCCTATCCTATCCTCTATCCTATCCTCTATCCTATCCTTTCCTCTATCCTATCCTATCCTCTTTCCTATCCTATCCTCTATCCTATCCTATCCTCTATCCTATCCTATCCTCTATCCTATCCTATCCTCTATCCTATCCTATCCTCTATCCTATCCTATCCTCTATCCTATCCTATCCTCTATCCTATCCTATCCTCTATCCTATCCTATCCTCTATCCTATCCTATCCTCTATCCTATCCTATCCTCTATCCTATCCTATCCTCTATCCTATCCTATCCTCTATCCTATCCTCTATCCTATCCTATCCTCTATCCTATCCTATCCTATCCTCTATCCTATCCTTTCCTCAATCCTATTATATCCTCTATCCTATCCTATCCTCTATCCTATCCTATCCTATCCTCTATCCTATCCTATCCTATCCTCTATCCTATCCTATCCTCTATCCGATCCTCTATCCAATCCTATCCTGTATCCTATCCTATCCTCTATCCTACTCTATCCTCCATCCTATCCTATCCTCTATTCTATCCTATCCTCTATCCTATCCTATCCTCTATCCTATCCTATCATCTATCCGATCCTCTATCCTATCCTATCCTCTATCCGATCCTCTATCCTATCCTATCCTCTATTCTATCCTATCCTCTATCCTATACTATCCTCTATCCTATCCTTTCCTCAATCCTATTATATCCTCTATCCTATCCTATCCTCTATCCTATCCTATCCTATCCTTTATCCTATCCTATCCTCTATCCTACTCTATCCTCTATCCTATCCTATCCTCTATCCTATCCTATCCTCTATCCGATCCTCTATCCTATCCTATCCTCTATCCTATCATATCCTATCCTCTATCCTATCCTATCCTCTATCCTACCCTATCCTCTATCCTATCCTCTATCCTATTATATCCTCTATCCTATCCTATCCTCTACCTTATCCTATACTCTATCCTTTCCAATTACCTATCCTATCCTCTATCCTATCCTATCCTCTATCCTATCCTATCCTCTATCCTATCCTATCCTATCCTCTATCCTATCCTATCCTTTATCCTATCCTATCCTCTATTCTATCCTATCCTTTATCCTATCCTCTATCCTATACTATCCCCCATCCTATTATATCCTCTATCCTATCCTATCCTCTACCTTATCCTATACTCTATCCTATCCAATTACCTATCCTATCCTCTATCCTATCCTATCCTCTATCCTATCCTATCCTCTATCCTATCCTATCCTCTATCCTATCCTATCCTCTATCCTATCCTATCCTCTATCCTATCCTATCCTCTATCCTATCCTATCCTCTATCCTATCCTATCCTCTATCCTATCCTATCCTCTATCCTATCCTATCCTCTATCCTATCCTATCCTCTATCCTATCCTATCCTCTATCCTATCCTATCCTCTATCCTATCCTATCCTCTATCCTATCCTATCCTCTATCCTATCCTATCCTGTATCCTATCCTATCCTCTTTCCTATCCTGTCCTCTATCCTATCCTATCCTCTATCCTATCCTTCCCTCAATCCTATTATATCCTCTATCCTATCCTATCCTCTATCCTATCCTATCCTCTATCCTATCCTATCCTCTATCCTATCCTATCCTCTATCCTATCCTATCCTCTATCCTATCCTATCCTCTATCCTATCCTATCCTCTATCCTATCCTATCCTCTATCCTATCCTATCCTCTATCCTATCCTATCCTCTATCCTATCCTATCCTCTATCCTATCCTATCCTCTATCCTATCCTATCCTCTATCCTATCCTATCCTCTATCCTATCCTATCCTCTATCCTATCCTATCCTCTATCCTATCCTATCCTCTATCCTATCCTCTATCCTAACCTATCCTCTATCCTATCCTATCCTCTATCCTATCCTATCCTCTATCCTATCCTATCCTCTATCCTATCCTATCCTCTATCCTATCCTATCCTCTATCCTATCCTATCCTTTATCCTATCCTATCCTCTATCCTATCCTATCCTCTATCCTATACTATCCTCTACCTTATCCTATCCTATCCTCTATCCTATCCTATCCTCTATCCTATCCTATCCTCTATCCTATCCTATCCTCTATCCTATCCTATCCTCTATCCCATCCTATCCTCTATCCTATCCTATCCTCTATCCTATCCTATCCTCTATCCTATCCTATCCTCTATCCTATCCTATACTATCCTCTATCCTATCCTATCCTATCCTCTATCCTATCCTATCCTTTATCCTATCCTATCCTCTATTCTATCCTATCCTCTATCCTATACTATTCTCTATCCTATCCTATCCTCTATCCTATCCTATCCTCTATCCGATCCTCTATCCAATCCTATCCTTTATCCTATCCTATCCTCTATCCTACTCTATCCTCTATCCTATCCTATCCTCTATCCTATCCTATCCTCTATCCGATCCTCTATCCTATCCTATCCTCTATCATATCCTATCCTCTCTCTTATCCTATCCTCTATCCTATCCTATCCTCTATCCTATCCTCTATCCTATCCTTTCCTCTATCCTATCCTATCCTCTTTCCTATCCTATCCTCTATCCTATCCTATCCTCTATCCTATCCTATCCTCTATCCTATCCTATCCTCTATCCTATCCTATCCTCTATCCTATCCTATCCTCTATCCTATCCTATCCTCTATCCTATCCTATCCTCTATCCTATCCTATCCTCTATCCTATCCTATCCTCTATCCTATCCTATCCTCTATCCTATCCTCTATCCTATCCTATCCTCTATCCTATCCTATCCTATCCTCTATCCTATCCTTTCCTCAATCCTATTATATCCTCTATCCTATCCTATCCTCTATCCTATCCTATCCTATCCTCTATCCTATCCTATCCTATCCTCTATCCTATCCTATCCTCTATCCGATCCTCTATCCAATCCTATCCTGTATCCTATCCTATCCTCTATCCTACTCTATCCTCCATCCTATCCTATCCTCTATTCTATCCTATCCTCTATCCTATCCTATCCTCTATCCTATCCTATCATCTATCCGATCCTCTATCCTATCCTATCCTCTATCCGATCCTCTATCCTATCCTATCCTCTATTCTATCCTATCCTCTATCCTATACTATCCTCTATCCTATCCTATCCTCTATCCTATCCTATCCTCTATGCGATCCTCTATCCAATCCTATCCTTTATCCTATCCTATCCTCTATTCTATCCTATCCTCTATCCTATACTATCCTCTATCCTATCCTATCCTCTATCCTATCCTATCCTCTATCCTATCCTATCCTCTATCCTATCCTATCCTCTATCCTATCCTATCCTCTATCCTATCCTATCCTCTATCCTATCCTCTATCCTACCCTCTATCCTATCCTATCCTCTATCCTATCCTATCCTATCCTCTATCCTATCCTTTCCTCAATCCTATTATATCCTCTATCCTATCCTATCCTCTATCCTATCCTATCCTATCCTATCCTCTATCCTATCCTATCCTATCCTCTATCCTATCCTATCCTCTATCCGATCCTCTATCCAATCCTATCCTGTACCCTATCCTATCCTCTATCCTACTCTATCCTCCATCCTATCCTATCCTCTATTCTATCCTATCCTCTATCCTATCCTATCCTCTATCCTATCCTATCATCTATCCGATCCTCTATCCTATCCTATCCTCTATCCGATCCTCTATCCTATCCTATCCTCTATTCTATCCTATCCTCTATCCTATACTATCCTCTATCCTATCCTATCCTCTATCCTATCCTATCCTCTATGCGATCCTCTATCCAATCCTATCCTTTATCCTATCCTATCCTCTAACCTACTCTATCCTCTATCCTATCCTATCCTCTATCCTATCCTATCCTCTATCCGATCCTCTATCCTATCCTATCCTCTATCCTATCATATCCTATCCTCTATCCTATCCTATCCTCTATCCTACCCTTTTTTTTTTTTTTTTTAAAGGTATTTGCCTCTATTTGACTTTTCAATTTCTACAAAGATCGTTAAAAATCTATTATCGCTGGTTACGCATGTACTTAATTTAATTTACTCTAATCGATTCGCTTAGACTTAATCTATTTTATATATATACTAACACTTAAAGTACCTAGACTCGAGATTAACACTAGGATTACAAATCTAAAACCTAAACTCTAATACTTTACTAGTTAACCTATCAACTAAAAACCAAAAAACTAACGCAAACAGTTGTAATTCTAATTTTTCTATTAACCTAACCTATGTTATCTACAAATCGCACAGAATCGCCGAGGTCCGCAGAAATCTACTTCACGGCTGCAAAGTTCTCTCTGCCTGCTAACTTCGGAAATTTGACGAATTTCGCAAAATTGTTAGAATTTTTGGAAACATCTCGTGCGATCGACGGGAAAAATTCTAAAAACGCTTCGACTTGTCTGCAGTCGTCTGAACGTGACGAAAAAACGCTAAAAAATGCTAAAATTCTGCTAAATTCAGGATTTCGCAAGAGGGAAGTGGGGGTTTTTGGATAGTTAACCCCCACTTATTCTTATATGGTTGTAAAGCCCTCGCTGAATGCGTAATTTGCCTCGTTGAAAGTTTTTTCGAAAATCGGCTCCTTCCCCTTGTCAGTGCTGTTATCTCGAAAAGGGGGGGGGGTTCGAAAAAATTTTTTGCCTTGGGGAACTTCGTTCCCCAGTTCAAAAACACCCCTTACATACTCCTACCGAGTCGACCCACGTACTCAGAATTTTTTCTGATCCGAAATTATTTGGTCACCCGGTATGCACGCTAATTTTAAACTATAACCGATTCCGGCGTTCAGCGGCTCGTTGTAAAGGTACGGGCGAGCACTTTACTTTCGTCTGGTCCGTTTCCCTAAATTCCGTAAAATAAGCCTGCTAATCGCTATATCTCCGAAATGGGTGGGTGTAGAGCAAAAAGGTTTTCAGGGGGGAGAATAACTTCTCCTTTCCGGCCCCCTTCGACTCGCCACCCTCCGAAATAGACCCTCCTAAAATTTTATTATGATCGGCCTATTTTCGAGTTCCACCCGTTTCTGTCCGATATTCTAAAACTTTATATCCGGTGTACTTATTACCCTGGCTATCCCTCTGTGGTATAAGTTCTTTCTAATTCCTACCTTACTTTTAGATTGACCGTTAGACCGACCCCTCACGTTGTGTGTGGACCTTTACCGCCGGGCCTTTCGGGTGTTCTCTATCCTCTATTGTTCTTTGTCTTTCTCTCTCTCTCTCTCTCTCACGTCACTAGACACTTGAAAGTTCTTGGTAACTATGTCTCGAGTGTACTTGGTCGTTTTTTCTACACCTTTTTTCACTGATTTTAATTAATTATTAATTTTTCGAATCTAATTGAAATTTCTATTATTTTTAACGAGTTTCTAATCTTTTTTATTTCTTTTCAGGTATAGCTGTTCCCGAGGTAGATGCACGGTGCTATTTTACCCGAAGAGTTGCAGTTTTTCGGCTTTTCGGCACTCCCGTTACCCGGATTTTGCTGAAAGTATCTTTTTTCACGTAAGTATTCCTGTTTTTATCTTTTAAGAGTTTAATCTTTTCTTTTTCTTTTTCAGGTATTCGCGTTTGGTTTTTCGAGTTTCTATACTTAATGATCTGCTATTTTCTTACGAATTATACAATTGTTATTCAATTATTTAATTTCGAATTAAAGCAGTTTATCCGCCCCTGAGGGGCTTTTGACCCGGTTTCCGTGTAACTCGCGTCTTTATTCTCTTTTCGGCTTTTATAATCCTTTTGACTTTAAACTTTCCACTCACTTTTTACTTTTATATGTACTCATACTAATTCTATCGAGTAGGAATAAATTAAAGTAAAACTCGCGAGTGCGGTTGAAATTTTCGCGTTTCTATACTCTCTTACGATGTTTGCTCGGTGAGATTTCGATTCGCTATGCTTTTCAAATTCGATCCTGGGGCACGGGAGGCCTCGGTGACTTTCCCCCTCCTTACCCGTTTCTCCGAGCGTTTTTCGGTCGTGGCGTGTTGTGTTACGCCGAGACAATGTATTTGAACTCGAGTAACCCCATCATTTCAAAATTTTGATATTTTGATTGCTTTGACCTGGTCTGTTCTAACGTTAACGTCCTCGTCTTATAATTTTTTCCAGTTTTACCCTTGTGGTATGGAAACAGAGGGGCAAGTGTCCTATTTCTTCTTCTATTTTCGGTTAATATTTTGCCTAACTGTCTAATTTTAAAATATATTCTATGCTATCCGGTTAATACTTTCCTCCTGATAAACTTTCTTCGCGCGACCCGCCCGTGTTCTGGAATCGGCTATGTACATATTATACTATTACCGCGGCCTGAGCCGCGTATTCTGTGCTTCACGAAATTTCTTTTAATTAGAAAATCAAGATTTTTAATATTTTATCTGGTCAAATTTTTTGAGGGCATTTAGAAAGGTGCAAATTTTTGTTTTCATCTTCATTTTTGGCCCCCCCCCCCCTCTTGAAAATATCTTTTAAAATAGACCCTTTTCAGTCGTTTTTTCTATATCAGAAGATTCGCCGTTTCCAAAAAAACGTCGGGTTTACAATTTGGCACGTTAAAAGTTCCCCTAACACTTATAATTTAATGAAATAAAATTCGCCACGTGTTGATAGCGTCGTCCGCCATCTTGTCGCTTGGTGCTAAGCAATACGCCGCTGGGAGTATGCCCCTGATTTACCTTGTCACTTCTCGCTCGCTATCTTCGCTTTCTCGCGCGATCCCTACTTTATCCTACTTTTCGCGGTGTCGCGCTCTGCCCGGAGTCGGTAAGTGGCGCCTGGGGAGCTGCAACCGGAGCCGCAAGTAATACGCCGCTGGTCCTTTAGCTTCAATGCCTTCCACCGTCTGCTCCGTGCTACAGCGTCCCCGGGGGAGGGTGGAGGGGCCAAGGGGGGGAGCCGAGATGTTGAAGGGTTGTCTGCGTTGAGCTTGGAAGTTTCTCCCTCTACTTAGCGGTGGTTGATCTCCTTGTTGTCGCCCTAGCCTGGTCCCGCGTATTCGCTTCTTCACAGGCGTCGGTTGACCTTCGGCATCCTCCACCGTCTATTGAGGCCTCCTTTTCCCGCGATGTCCTCCGCTCCTCGGTCCCCCCCCCCCCCCCCGCCCCCGGGAAGCGCTGCAACACAGAGAGATTACATTTATTTTAGCGAGTATCATACTTTCTAATATTTATTTTTACTAGTCGCAAATTAGGATCTGATTAATACTTATCTAGAGGTCTCCCATGATTTCGGCATCGGCAGATTCCAGATCTTCGTCTGTACCTCTTATTATCAGATTGTCTATCAGCTCTTTCTCTCTTCTTCTTTCCTCTTCTTCCTTCGTGCTTAGGATGTTTCTGCAGAGGACCATAAATATTTTCCAAGTAGGTTCGCTCTCTAGGATACCGTCCATTATTTTCTCCGTAGACAGAGATTCCGCATCGGTTCGTAGGGCTTCCAAGAGCGGCTTCCTCTCCTCCGTCCATCTCTGGCATGAGACAATAGTGTGTTCCGGTGTGTCAGTGGTTCCCGGATGGAACCAGCACTCATCTGATTCGGTTTTGCCAATGCGTTTTCTAAACAAATTAAAGACTCCGTGCCCGGTAAGGGCTTGTGTTAGGTAAAAGTTCAACTCGCCGTGTTTCCTATTTACCCATTTATCTATATCAGGAATAAGTTTGTGTGTCCATCGGCCTACAACGTTGTGGTTCCATTCATCTTGCCACTTTTGGAGAGTGATTTCTTTATTTTGTTTCCTGATTTGTTTTTTGAACCTGGAAATTGCTAATTCAACGATTTCTTCCGTAGTTTCTTCCTCTATGCCAGTAGTTGGTGGTGGATTTTGTCCTCTATTCTCCGCGGCGTTAGGCCCATGTTCTCTAAAAAATGACGTCATATCTTTTTCTTCCTCGAAGATTCTTCTTCTTTCCAATACTTTGAGATCCCAGGGGGGGATCCCCGCTAAGACTGCTAAAGTTTCTAACGGTACCGATCTATAGGCTGCTACTACTCTTGTAAGCCCCATTTTTTGCGTTTTTCTGAGTAATCTTCTAAAGAAAATTTTTTCCGCAGCTTCGGCCCATATTGGTGCTCCGTATAACACGATCGATTCCATAGTCATAAAGTACAGCTTTCTTCCTGTTTGTCTAGTCTTCATTTTATTTGTCATAATCCTGCTGAGGGCAGACATTGTTCTTATGGCCTTATTAGTTGCCTTCTCGATTTGTTTTTTAAAACTTTTATTGGATTCGAAGATTATTCCGAGGTATTTCAATTCATTCTTCGGTATTATCTCAGCGTCTCCTATTCTGAAACAAAGGTTCGGGTCAACATATTTACAATTCAGCCACATGATTTCTGTTTTGTCTTCCGCTAGGGACAGTCCGGCCGTGGTCATCCACTGTTTGGTGTCCTCAGCGATTTCTTCTGCTCTCAGCTTGAGTCTATTGGTGGTAGAAGCCTGAATAATAATGGCCAAGTCGTCTGCAAAGGCAATCTTTTGTGTCATCGGCGGTGTCGATCTATTTAGAAGTCCATCGTACACCAAATTCCACAAAAAAGGGCCGAGGACTGAGCCTTGAGGGACTCCCATTTTCATATTCAGTTCTATTGATTTTTCCGATGCTTCGTATTCTACCATTCTGCCCCTGAAATAGTCACTTATTATCCGGACGAGATACTCGGATATTTTCCTGTTTTTTAATTCGTTGTCGATTGCCTTCCAGCTCAAAGAGTTAAAGGCGTTTTTTACGTCAAGGGCGATCATGACCGCAAATCTGTTTTTTGCCGAGGCCTCAATTGCCGCTTTCCTGACGATTTCCATTGCATGTATGGTTGATGTTCCCTTAGTGAATCCGAATTGATTTGAGCTGAAAGGTCTTTCTCCTAGCTCTCCATGTAATCTCGCCCGGATGACATATTCCAGGAGCTTGGCCACAGCATCTAGAATACAAATTGGTCTGTAGGCAGAGTGGGAGGAAGGGTCCTTACCTTCTTTTCTAAGAAGAATTGTTCTTGCTACTTTCCATTGCTGTGGTATACTCCCTCTAATTAGAATGCCCTTGAAGAGGGCAGCAAATCTGTCCGGCCTTGTTTCTGCTAATAGTTTTATAATTTCAGGTTGCATACCGTCTTTTCCCGGGGCTTTTCCGGATTTCAGCAATTTGGAAGCAGCTATGATTTCTTCCGAGGTAACCTCGGGTATGTTTCTTCCGATTGTCTCCTCTTGGTTTCTCAGGCTATTTTCCCTTTCTGTCTCATTGTTCTTGCTTCCGTTGTTTCCACTTGGTTGCTCGTCAGGTTGTCTAAAATCTTGTGGGAATAATCCCTCCATCACGTTTGCTGCACACTCTGCTGAGAGAGAGGCTGGAGGATTGTCTTTTTTAACCTGTCTTATGATTATTTTATAGGGCTTGCCCCATATGTCCTTATTAATAGTTTCGCATAGTTCGTTCCATGATATCTCTTTCTGTTTGGAAATTAGTCTTTGTAGGTTCTTCTTAGCTCGTTTGTATAGGGAGGTTAAGGCCTCCCTTTCGTCGTCCTTACCCTTCCTCCTCGCTTTTTGGACTGACCTTCTAAGTTTCTGGGTTTTATCTCTTTCTTTCTTTAACTCAGGAGTCCACCAGATATTACTTTTAACCTTTCTATGCGTTGATTCGGGTTTATCTAGCTCTTCGTCGCAGATTTTATAAATATTGTTTAGAAACTTAGTTTCCTCGTCTTTATTAAAATAGTTTGCTTCGTTGAGTCCTTCCTCTATGATAGATCTTTGCAGCGCCGTCCCCAGCCTGAGGAGTCCTGTTCTCGTTAATTTCCATTTATTGCTTTGACTTCCCTTGTTCCTTTGCATCTCGTCCTTAGTTTGAATCTCTGTGAACAAATATTTGTGATCGGATGCTGTTTCTTTATTAAGTACTTTATTAATGATTTTGTTGTCTTTTTCTTGTAGGTCCCGGGTAGTTGCTATGAAATCCAGATTTGAGGTGGATTTCCCTCTCTCAAAGGTGTGTCCTCCCTCAGGGATACAGGGGAAGATGTTTATCCTTAGCATTTCTTCCAATAATATAGTTCCTTTAAGATTCTGTTCTACAGATCCCCAGGCTGGGGATTTGGCATTAAAGTCTCCTCCTAACAAAATTCTTTTTCCTTTCAGGCGTTCCTGGTCGACAAACTGCATTAGTTTCTTTATTTTGTATGTGTACAGATCCGTAGAGATATTTGGAGAAATGTAGGTACTTACTATCGTGAGGTTATCAATTCTTACCGCAACGTAGTGAAGTGGATAGGATGTAGGCGGAACAGGATACCGTGGAAATCTATCCACTTTCAGGTTGAGACGTAGACTTTTATTCGGAGCTCGCGGAATATACAAAATTCGAACGCGGACTAGCGAGGCGCGAGGGAGTGAGATCGTATACGACGACTGTCACGACTCGGTCGCAGCAAGAGGCGAAAAGTGAGGCCCTCCGACGCCTACGGAGGGCTTTTTATTTTGTCCACTAACAAAGGACAACGAGTCCCATGGAGGGGAGACGAAGGTCGTCCCCGGAAAACTTTGCCAGATGCGGAAACGTCCGCGGGAAGTTTCTCGGCTGCACGGGGCCAGCTATCAGGTATGTACGTATACCTGGGGTAGCTGGACCCGATGCAAACCGAGGCCATTTACCGGCAAGACGATATCGGGCCAGGCGAGTCTGGTTGCCAGATGTACGGCAGACCCATCCTCGTCTGGCTCGTAATGGGCCTAGGTAAAGACCCTCGGGGTAATTCCGGTCATATAACCGAACCGGGTTTTTCCGGGGACGTGGTAGCCGTCGAGTCGCTACAGTAGTCTTCCTGTACCCTGTCTCCGTCCTCTTGTCTTTTAAAGCCGTTTGTATTAGTGACCCAGATTGCTGCTGAATTTCCAGTTGAGTAAATCCAGTTTCCTGGATTGTAAAGTGGCTCTGAAATCAGAACGATGTCCACTCCCGTTTCTGCGACTGTTTGTGTTAGCAAGCAGTGAGCGAGCCTACAATGGTTCAGATTAATTTGCAATAATTTTAAATTGAATTTTATGCGTTACTCCTAGCTGATTGCTCCAAAAATTTTTTATATTGCGGGCAGTTTACCGCCCCCGCAACATGTTCGGCCTTCGATGCGTGTATCCCTTCTCGGATGCAGAGGACACAGCATCTTATTGCCTCACAGCCATTAATTTGGTGTCCTATTGCCCCGCATCTCCTGCAGAGTTCTTGACCCTTCAGATCTAACGTGCAGTTGTACGATAAGTGCCCGAAAGCGTGGCACTTGTAGCATCTTAAAATGTTCTGAGTCCTTTTGACTCTGCAGTTTGTAAAGCCGATTTTTAATTTATTTTCCTGTCCCAATTTTTCCAATATTTTAGCCGGAAGGGCAACTATGGCCATCCGAGTTCCTCCGTATCCGAATCGGATATTTTTTACCTCTATTTCATCCTTCTGAATTCCTAGAATTTTTTCGAGTTCCTCCTGGAGTTCCCCTCTGTCGATTGTTGGATCGAGATCTTTTATTTCGTACACTACCTTGGGGGCCATTCTCCTGATTTTGCAATCTCCCCCTAGGGTGTCCTTCGCGAATTTTTCCAGATCTCCGCCAGTGGTACCCTTTTCCATCTCTATAACGAGATCTCCTCCCCTGGACTTTCTTACTGTATGAATTCCATTCAATCTATCTCCAGCATTGGTCTTTAGTTGCTTAAATAAATCCGCGAAGGTCCTTGTTTCTGATGTTTTAATGATTATAGCTTCCGATTTTGGAGGCGGAGGAAGCTTGTTTCTTTTTTCTCGTTCCTTTTCTTGTTCCCGTTTCCTTTTCTCTGCTTCTGCTGCTTCTTCCTCTTCTTTCTTCTTTTTCCTTAAAGCTTTCTTCTCCTCGTTTTTATTTCTATTCTCGACTGTCTTCCATTCGTTTTCTTTCTCTTTATCATGGTCGATTTCCTTGTTCAATTTGCCGCTTGCTTCTTCCGCTTCACTTTCATACATTAATCTTTTCTTCAGTCCTTCTGCTGTCTTTTTATGCTTTTCGGGTTTCGGTGGAACATTATTTTCGTTTTTAGCTAAGGAGCATTGGGTTCCCATATCTCTATGCAGTATACTATTTTTGAGTTGTTTATTTTCTATTAAAAGTTCAATATTTTTTAGCTTGGTGATCGCCTCTTCGAGTTGTCTGTCTGCTTGGCTGGCGTGACATTTCGTCACGTTTTTTACCTCCGTTAGTGGGTCCGCACAATAATTTTTAACCTCGCGTGTTGAATTTTTAGTTTTTTTGAGGATTTTTATTAGTTGCCCTATTAGTTTTAATACGTCGTCTTCCTCATCCTTCTCTTCGTCGTCGGTCTGGTTGATTGCGTAGAGAGTTATATCTTCTAGTCGTTTCTTTTTTAAAGCCGTACTTCCGACCAGGATTACGTCCGAGATTACCGAGTCTGTGTCGGTTTCCTCTTCGTTTTCTCTTGGTCTTTTAATCAAGGATCTATCCTTTTCCTTTTCCGCGCTATGCTTTATTTTAGAGCTTTTCTTAAAGACATTGCTTTTTGCTGCTGGTTGCATTGGTGTGAGGAACTTTTCTTCCTCATCCATCTTTTTACTTATTTTGTTCTCTCTTTCTTTCGTTTTCTTTTCGGTATGCTATTTTTCTTTTACTGTCGTATTGATTTGAAACCGTATTGTCTGTTTGTGCTAACGTATGTGTCAAGTGAATGCTGTATGTGTGTCTTTGTTTGTGGGTGTCCGTGGTGGCGGTCGTTATCGTCCTCGGAGCGTGTTATTGTGTTAGGCTGTCTCTTACTTTGTCCTCTCGCTTTCGCTCGGGGTCGGCCGTTACGGTTCGGTATCTTAAACCCCCCCTGGCTCTCCCCTTCTGTCCCTATCGTTTTCCCGGCGTTTTTTAACCTACCCTTTACCTTTCCTCTCTTTCCTTAATGCCCTTTTCCCTGTTTTTGTATCTATAAGACTTTAAATTTTGTATTTTAGCTTTTAACTACGAATGTTTTCTGCTATTAGTATCTTTTTCTGCTATTAGTATATTATTTTTGCTAACTTTTTTATTTATTTATTTTATTTTGTATAACTACTACTATCTTGTTCTTATCTACTATCTTGTCTTTTGAAGGGTAATTTATCTGACAATTTGTTGCTTTTTTTATTACTAATAGAGAGCTAAGCTATTATGATTTGATTTTAATACTATTTCTATTACTGATTTCTTGTTTTTAATTTTATTAAGCTATTGTATTTTATTGTTTATTTTATTTTATTACATTTTATTTGTATTATTTGTAGGTAGGGGAATGCAGTAAGTCGGAAGACACGGAGAATTAAAGGTATTTGCCTCTATTTGACTTTTCAATTTCTACAAAGATCGTTAAAAATCTATTATCGCTGGTTACGCATGTACTTAATTTAATTTACTCTAATCGATTCGCTTAGACTTAATCTATTTTATATATATACTAACACTTAAAGTACCTAGACTCGAGATTAACACTAGGATTACAAATCTAAAACCTAAACTCTAATACTTTACTAGCTAAACCTATCAACTAAAAACCAAAAAACTAACGCAAACAGTTGTAATTCTAATTTTTCTATTAACCTAACCTATGTTATCTACAAATCGCACAGAATCGCCGAGGTCCGCAGAAATCTACTTCACGGCTGCAAAGTTCTCTCTGCCTGCTAACTTCGGAAATTTGACGAATTTCGCAAAATTGTTAGAATTTTTGGAAACATCTCGTGCGATCGACGGGAAAAATTCTAAAAACGCTTCGACTTGTCTGCAGTCGTCTGAACGTGACGAAAAAACGCTAAAAAATGCTAAAATTCTGCTAAATTCAGGATTTCGCAAGAGGGAAGTGGGGGTTTTTGGATAGTTAACCCCCACTTATTCTTATATGGTTGTAAAGCCCTCGCTGAATGCGTAATTTGCCTCGTTGAAAGTTTTTTCGAAAATCGGCTCCTTCCCCTTGTCAGTGCTGTTATCTCGAAAAGGGGGGGGGGTTCGAAAAAATTTTTTGCCTTGGGGAACTTCGTTCCCCAGTTCAAAAACACCCCTTACATACTCCTACCGAGTCGACCCACGTACTCAGAATTTTTTCTGATCCGAAATTATTTGGTCACCCGGTATGCACGCTAATTTTAAACTATAACCGATTCCGGCGTTCAGCGGCTCGTTGTAAAGGTACGGGCGAGCACTTTACTTTCGTCTGGTCCGTTTCCCTAAATTCCGTAAAATAAGCCTGCTAATCGCTATATCTCCGAAATGGGTGGGTGTAGAGCAAAAAGGTTTTCAGGGGGGAGAATAATTTCTCCTTTCCGGCCCCCTTCGACTCGCCACCCTCCGAAATAGACCCTCCTAAAATTTTATTATGATCGGCCTATTTTCGAGTTCCACCCGTTTCTGTCCGATATTCTAAAACTTTATATCCGGTGTACTTATTACCCTGGCTATCCCTCTGTGGTATAAGTTCTTTCTAATTCCTACCTTACTTTTAGATT